>NW_027748260.1:0-4459 GCF_054177405.1 Leptonychotes weddellii | reverse complement strand
CATTTGTGTCTGCATGGCTATGAAAAAGGGTGATATTCTTTGTCTTTGCATCTCTTCAAAGATTGTCTATGATACACATCACATTATGGTAAATCTAATTCTATAATAAAAGAGTTTTCTTTCCTGCTATTTTTGTGAAGACGATTTCTCAGCGATTTCTTTTTAATTGTATTTCCCCAACATGACCAAAGATGTATGAGCAAACCCAGTTAAGAGTAGCCAAATACTGCTACCAATGGCTAACAGACACATGAAAAAAATGTTCAACATCTTTAGCCATCAGGGAAATTCAAATCAAAACCCACTGAGATACCACCTTACACCAGTTAGAATAGCAAAAATTAGCAAGGCAAGAAACAACAAATGTTGGCAAGGATGTGGAGAAAGGGTAACCCTCTTACACTGTTGGTGGGATTGCAAGCTGGTACAGCCACTTTGGAAAACAGTATAGAGGTTCCTCAAGACATTAAAAATAGAGCCACCCTATGACCCAGCAATTGCACTACTGGGTATTTACCCCAAAGATACAGATGTTGTGAAAAGAAGGGGCACGTGCATCCCAATGTTCATAGCAGCAATGTCCACAATAGCCAAACTGTGGAAGGAGCCAAGATGACCTTCAACAGATGAATGTATAAAGATGTGGTTCATATATACAATGGAATATTACTCAGCCATCAGAAAGGATGAATACTCACCATTTACATTGACATGGATGGAACTGGAGGGGATTATGCTAAGTGAAGTAAGTCAAGCAGAGAAAGTCAATTATCATATAGTTTCACACATATTTGGAACATAAGGAATAGCACGGAGGACATTAGGGGAAGGAAGGGAAAACTGAAGGGGGGGAATCAGAGGTGGAGACAAACCATGAGAGACTATGGACTCCAGGAAACAATCTGAGGGTTTCAGAGGGGAGGGGGTGGGAAGATGGGGTAGCCCAGTGATGGGTATTAAGGAGAGCATGTGTTGTGATGAGCACTGGGTGGTTTTTTTTATATGCAAATAATGAATCATCAAATACTACATCAAAACTAATGATGTACTGTATATCATGACTAACAACATAACATAAGGAATAGCATGGAGGACATTAGGAGAAGGAAGGGAAAAATGAAGGTGGGGGGGAACCAGAAGGAGAGATGAACCATGAGAGACTATGGACTCTGAGAAACAAACTGAGAGTTTTAGAGGGGAGGGGGGTGAGGGGATGGGTTAGCCCAGTGATGGGTATTAAGGAGGGCACGTACTGCATGGAGCACTGGGTGTTATACAAAAACAATGAATTGTGGATCACTACATCAAAAACTAATGATGTATGGTGACTAACATAAAAAAATTAAATTTAATTTAAAAAAAAGAGTAGCCAACTACATGATCACTGGGTGTTATTTGCAATTGATGAATTATTGAACTCTACATCTGCAATTAATGATGTGCTATATGTTAGCTAATTGAAGTAAAAAAATAAAACTGGAAAAATGAAGAAAAAAAGAAGAGTAGCCAAATATAGCCTAGATTAGCTAAATTCCTTTAATGCCCAAATTAAATAAACGGCTATATGCCACTGAGATTTCTTATGGTGTGTTACACAGCATCATGACAACTGGGAAATAACATATAATTATCAATATTTCTACTACAATTAAACAAATGGCAAAAGAGAAACCCTAGGACTCTCCGTAGTCCCCACTTCCCCCTTCACACTGTCCCCAAATCTACTGACTCATTTGTGTCTAGTTTCCAAACCTCTCTGAAGCCAAATGTCTCCCATCTCACAGCCCCCACATGAAGTCAGACAGCCAAACTTCCTCTGTGTAACTACATTCATGCCTTCAGTCTCCTCTCCTTCCAGCCATCCTCCCTCACACTGTCAAAGCAAACCCCCCACCCGACACCATTCTGTTTAAAATTTCCTCACCTCTACATCCAAACTCCGTCACACAGCACAAAAAGCCTTCTATACTCTCCCATCTGCCTCTACACCACAAAGCAGCTGTCCATTTCTCCCCAATTTCCACTCATGCACCCCCCTGGGTACACACATTCTAGCCCCAGGACTATTTGGTTAACTGTTCATAATCACAATCACCATGTTCTCTGTGCCCCTCATGGTCCAGACCACAAACCAGAAAGGCCCTTTGGAAGTCTGGTGATCCCAAGTACCTGCTCAAGTGTGTGCTACTCATGAACTTTTCCTGATCAATCTCTTCTCTGTGGACCTGGTCCAGGAAAACCTGTGTATTCCAGGATTCTCACCTCTCACCACCCTACCATTCACCCACCTCTCTCACCAATCATGTGGCCTCCCTGTGTGCCCAAACACACCTGCCACACTCCTCCCTCAGTTACTTCACATGTGTATTCTGCTTGGAACTCTCACCCCCAGATAGCCACTTCTCTCAATGCCTACTCACCACCATCTAACATCTTCTATAACCCATCTGTTTACATCTTTATTGCTTTTAGAAAATAAACTCTGGTCTGGGAGGAGCAAGATGTCAGAGGAGCAGGAGACCTAAATTTTGTCTGGTCCCAGGAATTCAGCTGGATAGGGATCAAACCATTCTGAACACCTATGAACTCAACAGGAGATCAGAGAAAAGAATAGCAGCAACTCTCTGAACAGAAAAACGACCACTTTCTGGAAGGTAGGATGTGAGGAGAAGTGAATCCAAGATGATATTCGGGAAGATAGACGGTGGGGGAGGGGGCCTCCATCAGCCGTTACCGACAAGTGATAGAGAGCGGAGCACAAAATCGGAACTTTTAAAGGTCGGCTCTGCTGAGGGATGTCGCTCCAGTGGCTAAGTGGGGGGTGGAACCCTTGCGGGACAGTGTGGTCTCAGGGCCCTCGGGGGTCACACAAAGACTGGGGGTGCCTGAGTGCGGCAGAGCTCCCAGATATCGGAGCAGAGAAGCTGGCTGCAGAGACAGAGCCAAGGCGCGGGCTCTCAGCTCGGGGTTGCCATAAACCATGATCCGCACCACAGTCGGGCCACTGCTCCTCCAGCAGGGACCCAACAAGTGGCAGATCCGGGGAGACTCCCCTTCCTCCCCCAGAAGGAGTGGCACAGGAGCGCACCGCAGGGATCTGCTGGGTTTGGAAACTCCACATGGGGTCGGGTGCCAGAGATAGAAATACTCGGTCACAGGCTGGATGAGCATGGAGTGTGGCCAGAGACCGAGGAGACGGGAGCGATTGCTTTTCTCTGGGGGCTCACTGAGGAGTGGGCCCCGAGTTTTTGGCTCCTCCGGGGCAGAGATTGGGAGGTCACCATTTTCACTCTTGGCCTCCAAAGCTGTACGGAAAGCTTGTAGGGAACAAAAGCTCCCAAGAGCAAACCCGAGCAGATTACTTAGCCCCGCCTGGCAAGGGCAGGGCAATTCCGCCTCCTGCAAAGACATTTGGGAACCACGGCAACAGGCCCCTCCCCCAGAAGATCAGCAAGAACAGCCGGCCAAGACCAAGTTTACTGATCAATGAGAATGGCAGAACTCCAGCGCTAGGGGAATAATGCACATAGAATTCATGGCTTTTTCCCCAAGATTCTTTAGTCTTTCAAAGTTAATTTATTTTTAACTTTCTTTTTCTTTTTTTTTTTTAATTTTTCTTTTTCCCTTTTCAACCAACATCTTATCAAACGGTTTTTTAAAAACTATTTTTTGGAGAGGGGGGAAAGATGGTGGAGGAGTAGGGGACTCTATTTCAACTGGTCCCCGGAATTGAGCTGGATATCTACCAGACCACTCTGAGCACCCACGAAACCAGCCTGAGATGTAAGAAGATCTGGATCTCTACAAACAGAATATCGCAGGCAGTTGGTTTTGAGGTACGAAGAGGGGAGCCGTGATTCCGTGGGCAGATATTGGAGGATAAATGGCAGCAGGAGGGTGCCTGGTCGTGGGGATCCTACACTGCCGGTGAGTGACAGCCTCGCGCGCTGGGGACGGGCACAGACTTTCAGACCAGTAGCGGTGGGGAAAGGACTCTAGACAGCTCCCGGGGCGGAAACCCTGAGCGGTGAGGTCTTACCTGGCAAACTGCAGCCCCCGGACAGAAACCCGGAGTGGTGGGGTCGCACCTGCGAACTGCAGACCCCGGGGCAGAAACCCAGAGCGGCAGGGTCCTGCGCGCGAACTGGGAGTGGCTGGCGGTTTTAGAAGCACAAAGGGCAGAGATGGGCCCTGACTTGGAGGCAGGACTGGGAGCGCTGCAGAGGGGAGCACAACCCAGGACACTGCAGTTTATAGCAGCACGGACAGAAACAGAGACAGTGTGGCCTGGAGAGCTCACTGAAGAATAGACTGCAATCTCTCTGCTCTGAGACAGAGGGTTGGAAACAGTATCTTCTGCTCTGACTTGTGGAAGAGACGTGGAAAGCCACCAGGGAAAGCCGCCAGAGAACAAAAGCCCCAAAAACTGATTCCCGGTGAGCCCATCCCCCACCACAGG
>NW_027748259.1:0-304 GCF_054177405.1 Leptonychotes weddellii | reverse complement strand
TTTTTTTAACTTTTATTCAAATATAATTTATTTCTGGCTAAAGACAAGTGTACCTCAGTTAGGTCTAACATTCTGTAACATATGTTTGAAGGTCACTTGTGTAGTGCTTACTACGCGCCAGTCAGTGTTCTCAGTGGCTCTCCAACGATGCACCTATCTAACAATGCTGTGGGGTCGGTATTGTCATTATTCCTCTTTCATAGAGGAACTCACATAACCAGGAGTCATGGTGATGGCAAATAGCAAAGCTGAACTTAGGACCCTAAATTGAGAGTACTACTTCCCATGCTCTACTGCCTGTTTT
>NW_027748258.1:0-304 GCF_054177405.1 Leptonychotes weddellii | reverse complement strand
TGAGATCATGCCCTGAGCTGAAACCAAGAGCTGGATGCTTCACTGACTGAGCCACCCAAGCACCCCCCTCAGAATCCTTCTGAACACAATGTTCCAGGTTGTTGTTTCTAAGGGACGGTGCTCTCTCTCCCCAAAGGGAAGCTTTTTGTTAATTCCAATTTAGCATCACATAACATTCTAGTACAAAAAAAAAAAAAAAGAAATAGGGGAAATGTATGGGTTATGTGTCCCCTTAAAGTGACATCTACGTGGCCTATCTGCCTCTTGGAAGAAAAATAGTCCTGCGTAAGTGAGCTACAGATAT
>NW_027748257.1:0-304 GCF_054177405.1 Leptonychotes weddellii | reverse complement strand
CCTGCTCGGTGGGGAGTCTGCTTCTTCTCCCTCTGACCTTCCTCCCTCTCATGCTCTCTGTCTCTCCTTCTCTCTGTCTCAAATAAATAAATAAAATCTTTAAAAAAAAAAAAAGAAGATTTTACAGATAAGTTTCTGATTAAACACACTGATATATATGGAAAGAAATTGCAGTTTACTTTCATGCAGTTTAAAAAAGCATAATAATACTTATAAAAATATTACTAAATAATAATTGAATAAAACTTATTTGAGGATATATATATTACACTCTTACCTTGAAATATTATCTTTTTAAAATATG
>NW_027748256.1:0-304 GCF_054177405.1 Leptonychotes weddellii | reverse complement strand
TTCTGAACCAGAGTCAGCTGGCTAATATGTCTCCTCTAACAGAATCATGGGCTCACCTCTCCCGAGTTTAGTTCCTGCTTTCCCCATGCTAGTCCTCTCTTTGAGCTACCTGTTCTCTTCAATACCACTAGTCTCATCTCTGTTGCTGCTTCTTAGGTAAATCCACAACCCAGCACTGAGTCCAATCTCACTATTGTATGTGTTCATGGCATCATGAACCCTCTTCCATAACACTTATGAGAACTTTTGTTTACATTTATCATTTAAATGTGGAATGTGCATCTGTCCTGAGATACAACTTCCA
>NW_027748255.1:0-304 GCF_054177405.1 Leptonychotes weddellii | reverse complement strand
CAAATGCTGTTCACAAGCAGGAGCCTCTGACCTCTGGGGCCTCACCTTCCCTGCAGGGATGTGGTGTGCTGAGGTTGGCATGCAGCCCCTGCAACCAGCCCACTTAGGTTCAAATATCAGCTCTCATGCTCACTGACTACTGTCTGAGACAAGGGATTTAATCTTTCTCTGCTTCAGATTCTCTACATCAAAGGGAGAGAGTGCACAGAGTTGTTGTGTGGGTGATCAGAGGCTTGCTGGTAAGTGTTTGGCAACCAGTTTGGTTGGGGGAAATACAGCCCCCGATTGAAGGGCTAGCCAAGTT
>NW_027748254.1:0-304 GCF_054177405.1 Leptonychotes weddellii | reverse complement strand
CTCCCGGCTCGGCGGGGAGCCTGCTTCTCCCTCTGACCCTCTCCCCTCTCATGCTGTTTCTCTCTCTCTCTCTCTCTCTCAAATAAATAAATAAATAAAATCTTTAAAAAAAAAAGAAGAAAAGGACAATCTGAAGAATTCCATATCTATCAATAAAGCTGAATTTGTAATTGAAAACCTTCCCTCCCCGAAAAAAGAAGAATAAAAACACCTCCATGACTAGATGGCTTCACCGATGATTTGTAGCAAATATTTAAGAAAGAAATAATACTAATTCTATACAAACTCTTCCAGAAAATAGTAT
>NW_027748253.1:0-304 GCF_054177405.1 Leptonychotes weddellii | reverse complement strand
TTATTTGTTTATTTATTTGAGATAGTGAGAGAGAGAGTGCAAGAAATGAGTGGGGTGAGGGGCAGAGGGAGAAGCAGGCTCTCCGCTGACCAGGGAGCCTGATGTGGGGCTTGATCTAGGACTCTGGGATCATGACCTGAGTCGAAGGCAGACACTTAGCCAACTGAGCCACCCAGGCACCCCAGTACTTTATTTTTTTAAAGTAGGCTCTACACCCAGTGTGGGGCTCAAACTCACAACCCCAACCAAGGTCAGGAGTCACATGCTCTACTAACTGAGCCAGCCAGGCTCCGCCCCCATTTGA
>NW_027748252.1:0-304 GCF_054177405.1 Leptonychotes weddellii | reverse complement strand
TTGCTCATTTTTTTTTAAAGATTTTATTTATTTATTTGAGAGAGAGAATGAGATAGAGAGAGCATGAGAAGGGGGAGGGTCAGAGGGAGAAGCAGACTCCCTGCTGAGCAGGGAGCCCGTTGCAGGACTCGATCCCGGGACTCCAGGATCATGACCTGAGCCGAAGGCAGTTGCTTAACCAACTGAGCCACCCAGGCACGCGCTCATTTTTTTTCCTACAAAAATACAAACTAAAACAGGGAGACTAGCAGGTGTAAGCAACCCTCTCACCTGGAGGGCACCAACAACCCACCAGCAAGGTAGT
>NW_027748251.1:0-304 GCF_054177405.1 Leptonychotes weddellii | reverse complement strand
TCCACCTGCACCCCCATCGGGCTCCATCCCGTAGGAAAACCAGCAGCCGGACCCCAAACCACCCTCGGGGCCAGCGTGTCTGAGCACCCCTCTGTCCAGGACTCGGGGGCCACTTAGAGAAGGGACCAGAAGGCGAGAGTGGTGTTGGGGGCCACGGGGAGAGGCTGCTGACCGACCGGGCAGGAGAGGATGGAGGCTGGATGGGGAAGTGGGGGGCTGCGGCTCCCAGGACTGGGAAGGGATGGGATGACCCCAGGGCACTGGCTGGAGGGGCCCTTTCCTGGGACGGGGACCCCGCACCATG
>NW_027748250.1:0-304 GCF_054177405.1 Leptonychotes weddellii | reverse complement strand
TAATATTTATATAATATGTTATATATATTTTTTCTTTATAATTCTGCCCAGATTATTTCATTTGTTCCTCACAGCTACCCATTTTAAAGTAGAAGAAACTATGTGTCAAAGAAGATATTTTTCCTAGCATGGAATTGTAATTGCCCACTTGAGATAATTTTAATCAGTGATCTGAAATGTATCCAAGAGGGCTCCCCATACCTATAAACAACTAGTTCACTTCTTCAAAGAGGATCTTAACTGTTCAGATAACTCATGTTTGCAGTGGAAGTCCTCTTAATTTTTAGATATTGAATGACCAGTG
>NW_027748249.1:0-4459 GCF_054177405.1 Leptonychotes weddellii | reverse complement strand
AACGAAGAATTCCTCATATCAGTGAGATCATATGATACATGTCTTTCTCTGTTTGACTTATTTTGCTCAACATAATACCCTCCAGTTCCATCCACATCGTTGCAAATGGCAAGATCTCATTCCTTTTGATGGCTGCATAATATTCCATTGTATATATATACCACATCTTCTTTATCCATTCATCTGTTGATGGACATCTTGGCTCTTTCCACAGTTTAGCTATTGTGGACATTGCTGCTATAAACATCAGGGTGCACGTACCCTTAGAAAGAGCTTTTTCAAGGAATACTGTTCCAATGACCATTTCCAAATACATCATCAGCTGGGAGAACCAATCTCCTAACCCTAAATCACTTCTGTTTTTTCTACCCCCCGCCCACGATAGGAAAGTCAAGAGAAATCCAAATCCAGAAGGAAGAATAAAGTCCTCTTGATTACTTGGCCCCCAGATGTAGCCAATGGAGGCTTCCCATCACTCAAGCCAATAGGCCTTTCTTAGTCCTGAGACTTCCAGCTTGCAATGAGATTTTGCTAGACACTTTGTTCTCAACACATTGTACTCAACATTATTTTACTCTCAACACTAAGAAAGTCCTCATTCACTCTGTGTCCATTTCCATTCCGTTGATCTTTCCTCAAGCTAGGTTATCTGGAATGAAGGCTTCTCAATCAGCCAGGGGAGAGAGGTGCCCTGACTATCCACCCACAGATTTATCCAAGGCAGCCACACAGGCTCAGGGACAAGAGGACCAACCGTTTTTTATTCGCATACCAGACACTAATTCTCTCACTTCACACAGGACCAGAGGGGGAACTCACCAGTAATGCCTAGGTGCTGGCAGTGAGTACAAGCACCTTCCAGCCTGAATGTGAACCAAGAGCTAGACAGAAAATCAGCAATACTATAGGAATGTATATAAGAAGGGCCAATCAACTACATTTAAAATGGGAATGGACTAAATTTGAAATGAGAAGTCTAGTTTTTTCCCCTACCTAAGAAATGAGGCCAGCACCTTGTAAAATCCTCTGGCCAAGCTGAAACACACACACACACACACACACACTCGCTGTTGGGAACCTTGAAATGCCTTAGGTCTCCTCCTCATGCGAACATAGTTCTGAAACTAAATTTCAAGGGGAGAGAGCCTGTGGCCCACCCTTCCACATAGTCACAGGAATCTCCCAGACTTCCCAGTTTAAGGAAGAGGATATTGCTCTGAGACACTGGATCTGAATGGCCCACAGGCTGAATCTAGACTGAAAAAGAGCAAGAGGATGGAAATGTGTTTATCAGAGGTGGGATGAGACATAATGTTTTGATTAAAATGACTAGGACAATCTCCTAGCAACCCAATTCTCATTCCCAGGAATGAGAAACAGCTGTGGACTTGGGTGAAGGGAAATCTCCATTGCCTACACCCGGGAGGCTTGTCAGCAAGAACTCTGCATTCTTCCTTCAGAAAGAGGGAAACCCTGTGTTAGCCTCTTTTAATGGCCCTTCCCATGAAGGGATAGAGGCTGCAGTGATTCAAGCATAGTAGATTGGGACTCCCAGCTGATGCTCAAGTTTTTGGATGCAGGCCGTGGAGCAATATGCCTTGAAAGGGCACTTCCTGAGCTCACCAGCTCCTTCAGCATGCAGCATATTGGTGACAGTTCTGTTCTTCAGAAGGAGGGCATCTCAAGCTCAAGGAGAGGATGGCCCCCTTCCCTGTGGGGTATCAGACATGGACGCTCTCACATAGCACAGGACTGAAGTAGGAACTCACAACCAATCCTTGGGCTGCTGGCTAGGTGGTGGGTAAAATCCCACACCCCCATATGTAAACCAACCCTAAATAAAAAAAAATCAGCAAGGGGATGGAAATGGTACAAGGAAGACCAAAAATCTACAGTAAATTGGGAATAGGGAATTGGTTTGGGGATTGTGGCTATTGGGTTGCATGTGCCCTTTCAAAACAGTATGTGTGCATCCTTTGGAAAAACACCCAGGCATGCAATAGATGGGTCATAGGTAGTTCTATCTGTAACATTTTCAGGAACCTCCATACAGTGTTCCAGAGGGCTGCACCAGTTTGCAATCCCACCAACAGTGTAAGATATTTCCCCTCTCTCCACATCCTTGCAAACATCTGTGGTTTGCACAGTTATTCATTTTGACCTTTCTGATTGGTGTGAGGTAGTACCTCATTGTGGTTTTGATTTGTATTTCCCTCAGGCTGAGTGATGTTGAGCATTTTTTCTTAATCCTACGAGAGAACACAGGCAGCAACCTGTTTGACAAATTCAGCTAGACACATCTCCAAAGACAAGGGAAACAAAACCCAAAATGAACGATTGGGACTCCTCCAAGATTGAAAGGTTTGCACAGCAAAGGAAATGATCGAAAAAAACAAAAGACAACGTAAAGAATGGGAGAAGATGCCTGGGCAACATAACCGCTAGCACATGGACATTCCTGTTGGAGAAACTGGGAACACCTGGCATTCAACAAAGCCCACAGACACCATTCTGATGTTGGGGTCCAAACGGAGCACTGAAGTAGGGATGAATGCGCTTGAGGAACCTGACTGACATTATATGAGAAGGGAGAGACACAGGATGGCTCTAGTTACAGGAAGAGTCAAGGAGCCTGAGAACTGGCTCATCTGAACACATAGGAAGACTCCCTGGCTGCTATCCTAGACGTTCAAACTTTCAGGAGACACTGTGTGAGATTACCAACTGCAGGACGAAGCCAGCACCTGGGTTTACCAGATCTCAAGTGATTTGGGGGCAAATCTCATGAAGTATCAGTCCAAATCTCGTAATATGTCATTCAAGCCCAGTGAGGCCTTGGGTCAGCCACCAAGATCTAGGGTAAAAACCTGTGAGGTTTCTGGCCAAAATTCTCAGGGCCTTGGATGGAACTGGCACCCCCTAGCAGAGCCTGCTTTGCACCACTTAGATAGTTAGGGATGACACATGCCAGAAGTGTGCACAATGTCCAATATCTCCAGTTTGAGAAATGCTACCAGGCACACGTGAGAGAAGAAACAAGCTGTTTCACACATAAATCCCTGGTATCACAACACCCTGCGGGGGAAGGGATAATAAGGGAGCACTGATTTCAGAATGAATGGACCTGGTGAACCCTTTTTCACACTAAACCCGAATGACAGAATGAGGAGGGCAGGAGGAGGAGGAAAAAGCAATGTGCCATACCAAGCAAGACAGGTTAGCAGGCATTGAAAATATTAAGGCTGTCTCTATTGACCGCACAACCACCCAGAAATGGAAAAATAAAACATCTCTTTCTTGGGGCACCTGGGTGGCTCAGTCGTTAAGCGTCTGCCTTCAGCTCGGGTCATGATCCCAGGGTCCTGGGATCGAGTCCCACATCGGGCTCCCTGCTCAGCGGGAAGCCTGCTTCTCCCTCTCCCAATCCCCCTGCTTGTGTTCCCTCTCTCGCTGTCTCTCTCTCTCTGTTGAAAAATAAATAAAATTAAAAAAAAATCTCTTTCTTTGGCCAGACATCACATGATCTTGGGGAAAATCTTGTGAGATCTCATTTAAATCTCGTGAGACTGCAACCCATTTATTGAGATCTAGGAATAAAAATCGTTTGCACCTGTGGCAAAATCCCTGCACCTTGGGAGAATCTTTTAACCCATACATAGCAGGGCTTGCTACTGTTCCTAATGTCAGTAGTGAATACACATGGAAGGGTTGGGCAGAATTCTACTTTCCTGATTGGTCACAGGCATGCCCTTCAGGAAGACAGAAAGTGTCTCACACCTAATCCCTGTTGTTTCAGCATCCTGGCTCTAAGCAGGTAAGAAGGGAGCATGAATTCAGGATGAATGGACCAGGTGGATGCTTATTCACACTCATCCAGAGGTGTGAGTAACGGGAGAGCAGGAGGGGAAAGAAGAAGAAAAAGTCACCATTTCAGGATGGTGAGAACAGAGGCAGGGACCATGGGGGTATCCTTGGCTCTCAAAACTTTAATGTGCTCTGTATTAGCCTCACAACAGCCCAGAAATAAAGGAAAATATACCTCTTTCCTTCACCAGACCTCAGGAGATTTGGGGGTAAATCTCATGAGATCCCAGCCCAAGTCTTGTGATATCTCATTCAAATCTCACCAGATCTCATTAAAATTTCACCAGATCTCAGTCCAAATCATGTGAGATCTCACCACACCTCATGAGATTTACTTCTGGAGAAGTAAAAGAACTAAAATCTAACCAAGTCGAAATCAAAAAGGCTATTTATTAGTGAGGTGCAATCAAATATGGGGGCGCTAACTGCCAGGATAAATGAGGCAGAAGAGAGAATCAGTGATATGGAAGAACAGATGATGGAAAATAAAGAAGCTGAGAAAAAGAGAGGTAAACAACTACTGGATCATGAGGGCAGAATTCGAGAGTCCAGCGATACCATAAGATGAAACAACAGAATAATTGGGATCCCAGAA
>NW_027748248.1:0-304 GCF_054177405.1 Leptonychotes weddellii | reverse complement strand
TCTTTCCATCTACCATCTCCATTTAATCATTCCACCTCTTTCCACAAAGGATTTGAGGTGGCATTGATTAAATTATAGAATCACAGCTAATATTTGCCTAGTGTTCTCTCATTGGTGTGCATTACTTTATTTAATCCTCGTAATGGTCCTATGAGGGGAGCATCCCATCTCTCCTTTTACTGATGAGCCAACTGGGCCTCAGACACATATAGTAGGTGGTGGGGCTGGGATGGGAGCCCAGATTTTTGGACTTAAACCCATGTTATCGTACAATATCCTGCCATCCAATTAGCTTGTCACTATG
>NW_027748247.1:0-304 GCF_054177405.1 Leptonychotes weddellii | reverse complement strand
TTTTTTTTTTTTCACTTTGAGTTTTTAGGATAAAAAAGCATTTAAGAAAATATTCTAGAGGCACCTGGGTTGAGCATCTAACTCTTGGTTTTGGCTTAGGTTATAATCTCATGGGTATTGAGATTGAGCTCTGTGCTCAGTGGGGAGTCTGCTGGAGATTCTCTCCCTCTCCCTGTGTCCCTCTCCCTGCTCTCTATTTCCCTCTCCCAAATAAATAAATCTTAAAAAAAAAAAAGAAATATTCTAGTATAATTCCTTCATTTTGTGGATGAAAGTCTTGAAGCCCAGAAAGGTTAAATGACTC
>NW_027748246.1:0-304 GCF_054177405.1 Leptonychotes weddellii | reverse complement strand
ATGCGACAGGCTGTAAACTCCATGAAGATACTCACAGTGGAGACGAGCTTCTAGAGCTTGCGTCTTCATGTCTGTGCAGATTATCTCTTTCCATAAATTAGAGCGTGTGGATGAATTTCCTCAGAATCACTTATTTTAGAGAAAAACTTCAATTTTATTTAAAATTCGTTTTAACATGATCTTAAAGTTACAAACCCATATTGGAGAGATTTTAGAGGAAAAATCCCAAAGTAGAAACTAGAAACTCGAGCATAGACCTCCTTCCTGTGTGGGGGGTATTTACTTCCAGAATTGTTACAAACTT
>NW_027748245.1:0-304 GCF_054177405.1 Leptonychotes weddellii | reverse complement strand
GCCCAGATAACAACCTTTGAGTCTGATCAGCTGTCTTTTTCATTCTCAAGCTGGGACGTTCTAAACCACCAGTGGATCATATCTGTCTATGTGTCAGGACTTAGTTGTGCTCAAGTCTGAGTTGTCCACTGTTCCTATGCCCTCCATGCCTCTTCCCAATCCAAGACTGAGCTCCCTGATGCTCAGAAAAGCAAGACTGATGCTCCCTGACACACATCTCTGATGGTGTGTCGGAGGGATTGAGAAGATCCCAATATAGTTGCTTTGGTAGTGTTGCACAGTATAGAGATCTACCCTCACTGCT
>NW_027748244.1:0-304 GCF_054177405.1 Leptonychotes weddellii | reverse complement strand
CCAGTTGTGGGGAACAGAAGTCCAAACTGGGGTGGACGCAGGGTGATGCTCCCTCCACAGGCTGTAGGGGAGAATCCTTCCCGCCTCTTCCAGCTCCCGGCACACCCGTCCGACCTACACTGCTACCTTCACACCGTCTTCATCTGTGTATCTCTGGCTTCTCTTCTCTCCTTTTCTTTTCCTTTTTTTTTAAGATTGTGTTTTTAAGTCATCTCTACACCCAATGTGGGGCATGAACTCATGAGCCTGAGATGGAGAGCTCAGACTCTACCAACTGAGCCAGCCGGTAACCCCAATCTTCTCT
>NW_027748243.1:0-304 GCF_054177405.1 Leptonychotes weddellii | reverse complement strand
TCAAAAACTAATGATGTATTGTATGGTGACTAACATAACATAATAAAATAAGAAAAAAAACAAGTATAAAGTAATAAAACAATACTTATTCTATTAAAAAAAAACAACAACAAAGAGACCACAAAAAATTATCTTTTCCTTGATGACATTAGGCTCACTAGAATCCACTTAGGAACTTCTCAGAAGCTAGCAAGATGGGGCCAACTAAAGCAATGTAGGAGAAAAGCATTCCCTTGTACCCAAAGACTACCACTTTGGCCAAAAGGAATTTCTATCACTTGAACATCTACATCACTGAAGGGAT
>NW_027748242.1:0-304 GCF_054177405.1 Leptonychotes weddellii | reverse complement strand
TATGACTTTATCAAGAGTACAGAATTTGACTTGGACCTTCAAGCCTACATACAATTTTAATAGATGAATAGGTACTCTGACAGTGGTGTGTAGGATGGATAAGAACAGGTAAGGTCTAGATGCAGAAAGACCAGTTAGGAAACTATGAAAATAGTTTGGGCATGTGGGGAATATTGACCTAAACTGGAGTGTGACAGCAGGACAGGAAAAGTTGGAATAGGTACAAGAAACACTGCAAAGAAACTCAATATAGAGGTTAAGTGGAAAGTAGCAATGCAACATGACCTTGAAGCTGAAGGCCAAG
>NW_027748241.1:0-304 GCF_054177405.1 Leptonychotes weddellii | reverse complement strand
CCGATTTCCTTGCACCTGGATGTGACTAAATTCTGGCCGACGAGATGTTCATGTTCAACTTACAGAAAGTGTCTCTAAAGGGAGGAGGTGTTCCCTTTCATGTCTCTTCGTCTCTCCTGTTAGCCGGAATGGAGACATGATATCTGGAGCTCAAGCAGCCTGCTTGGACCATGAGATAGCACACGAAGGATTGTGGAGTATCAAGATGGAAGTAGCTTGGGTCCCTGATGATTTTGAAAACACCATACCAACCCTTGACTTCCTACCCTCGTATATATACATTTTTATGTGTTATCCGGTATCT
>NW_027748240.1:0-304 GCF_054177405.1 Leptonychotes weddellii | reverse complement strand
TGGAAAATTTTTTTAAAATTTTCAAACAATCCAAAAAAAAGAAAAGGAGAAACAAAGGAAATAAATCTGAGGGAACAAATAGAAAACAAATAATAATATGGTAGGCCTAAATCCAAACATATTAATAATTACATTTAAATGCAAATGGGCTAAATGCACCAATTGAAAATCAGAGATTCTCAGGATGAATTTTTTTTTTTAAAGATTTTATTTATTTATTTGAGAGAGAGAGAATGAGAGACAGAGAACATGAGAGGGAGGAGGGTCAGAGGGAGAAGCAGACTCCCTGCCGAGCTGGGAGCCC
>NW_027748239.1:0-304 GCF_054177405.1 Leptonychotes weddellii | reverse complement strand
GCTTAGCAAATCCCCTTAAATGAGGAAGTCTGCGTTAAATTAAATTTCTTAAACTGGGGCGCCTGGGTGGCTCAGTTGGTTAAGCGACTGCCCGTCATGATCCTGGAGTCCCGGGATCGAGTCCCACATCGGGCTCCCTGCTCAGCAGGGACTCTGCTTCTCCCTCTGACCCTCCTCCCTCTCATGCTCTCTGTCTCTCATTGTCTCTCTCGCAAATAAATAAAATCGTAAAAAAAAAAAAAAAAAAAGACCTCCCTGAAAATATATCTTTTAAATTTCTTAAACTAATCAACCTTATTAGAGT
>NW_027748238.1:0-4460 GCF_054177405.1 Leptonychotes weddellii | reverse complement strand
ATTGAGGAGGGCACATTCTGCATGGAGCACTGGGTGTTATGCACAAACAATGAATCATGGAACACTTCATCTAGAACTAATGATGTAATGTATGGGGATTAACATAAGAATAAAAAAAAAAAACAAAAAACAAAGTAGTATCTAACAAGTTTTTGTCCCTAAGATTCAACAACATTGTGATTCTATGAGGTTTAAGGTTTTTTTTTTGCATTATTCCAAAAGTACCTTGGCAATCACTCAATAAGTCTACATTGTTAACTACACTCTATATGAAGAGTAGTATACAGTGTTCATGAACCTGCTGACCACACCTCAACATACTTCATAATCCATCTGAAAATTATTCGTTTGCTTTTCTCTGAAAACATCTTATTTTATTTTGAGCCCATGTGTTGCTACTCTGTTGGGTGGTTGGCACCCAGATACACATTGTTTGTTCTTTTTTCTAGTGTAACTAATTAAGCTATGGATGATTTCAAACAACCACATGACATCACTGATTCCAGAACTGGGAAGAGATGCACACAACCAGCTCTCTTAAGCCAGTGTGAGCTGACCCAGCACACAATGCCCTCAATCTATACCATTTATTTTTCTAGGATGAATATAATTTTGTGGCAGCTTAATGACAAGTTGGGAGGCAGAGATTCTTTCAGTGCAAAAAGAACAGCTCTACTAAATAGGGCCAGACCCAATGACACAGGACAAAAACAGTCTGACTCCAAGTAAGGCTATGAAGTCTTTCAGGCAGATGCATGTAATGCAGTGTTGTGATACTTGCTCTTGTACTATGCAAAGAAATTGAATCTTTTCCCTCCTTCTGTTTGACAATAAAAATTATATCCCTTTTGTAAGGCATAAACATCTTTCAACTAAGTAGATACTGGCCATGAATTATAGTTCCCAGCTGGGAAGTTGATATAGATATTGTGAATGACACTAAAATTTCTGAAAATGAGTATCATCATTTAATTAGAATTTTGAACATTACTGGGACAATTTAATGAGCTCATTTGATAAAGGAAAGATTTGTGTCACCAAAGTTTATGTGGGAGAAACTCAGAAAGTAAAAGATTATTGAAGCTCTGAGGTGAACTTTCCTAAGTCAACCCCTTTTATGAAGCCTAAATAAGAAATCAGTATTTCTCTGATTGTAATTAGATTACAGAAATATTTATTTAAATTCTGTCAGCTTTTCTAAAGTGATGTCTAAATATCTCAGGATGTTTCAATTTATTTTTATTGGCTCATTGTTTTTATAAATAAGTATCATTATCTTGTTTTGTATTGTCTTGGGGCAGCCTTCTTTAGGAATCTTTAAAAGGAGGGTCATTTCGGTTCCCAGTCCCAAAGAGAGACCAGTTTGAGAATTTTAAAGATGCAGAATTGCATTCAGACAATCAATCTAAGTTCTGAGCCATATTGTTCCTCCTTTTTCACCAACCTAAAGGTTCACCAGCCACTGGTGAAAACCAATCACCCAGCTGTTTCCTTTAGTACAAAACAGCCATCCTCACTATCTGAACTGCCAAGATTCCCACTTTAGGACTTCTATGTATGATACCACAGATGATCCTTGGTAAGTCTTTGGGCTTGAGATTCTGCACTGAATGTGGGGAAATGGAACATTGGTTTCAAAGAGAACATATAACCCATGTGATCCAAGAAGATGCCAGGATGATAAAAAAAAAAAAAGCAATCTAATCTTACAGTAGCTGACTGTTCAAATGTGAAGAAGATTTTTTCTCAGGCTGTTCAGAATATTTTTGAGTCAGTTAATCATCCAATGGGTGACAAATTTTAAAGCGAGTCTGACATATAGGAGGATCATAGAGAAGGATCAGGGTTGATCAATGCACAGAAAGCCTCTTTGGTAAAGGTCAGGAAATTATACATGTTTAGACTGGAAAAGAGTCAATAGAAATGATGCCCTCAAGTCATTCAGGGTAAATCTCACCTAGTGACATGCTCATCAAGTATCTGAAGTTAGTCATGGGAAGGACAGAGTAATTTCTATGAATGAATCGCTGGCATTCAGGCAGAATAATACATTTCCTGTATTAGGAACAATATGTTCCTTTCTAAGTATTTTAAATGTATTGCATCATTTCATCCTCACAGTCACCATATAGTGTGTTTCTACCTGTTAACTTTTCCTCAGTAATAAAGAATTGAAACAATGACAAGTTTTAGAACTGCCTGAAGAGCATGCAAAGCTAAGGAGTATCCTAAGGATTTAAACTGTCCTGACTGACTTCAGATACACTCAGTTAACCACCATGTCCCACCGGTGATGTGCATCTTTGGAAGGTGGATTGAGGACTTTTATGAGAAATGAAGAGGGAGGCTCACTAGGAAGAAAAGCTACCTGACATTCGGAGCTGTCCTGCACTGGACAACCTATCTCAGAAACAAAGAGAATCTATCCCTGGGGGCTTGAGGCAGAGATCAAAGGGTGAATGTTAGAGACCATGTAGAGGGACCAATTTCCAGAGATTGTAGGGAGAGTGGATTTAGACCTTAATCCTTTCATTCTTTTAGGTTCTGGGAATCAGCCTGAGTCAGAATTGGAGTTGTAAGTAACACTAATGATTCAGAGCTCATTCTGAAAATGAGACCCCTGATTGTTTTCCTGGCCCCTGAATTTCAAGGGTTGAAGATGTCTCCTCCCTCTTCTAAACATGTACATATTTGTACACACACGATTGCTTCCAGCTTGTCTTTCTCATCCAGTACTGTTACCCTCAACCCAGGGACATCTTAGTCTCACCTCCCATGATTTCCATCCACGAAGTCATCAAGCAGCACAAATATTGTTTCCATGTTACTCCTCTAATGTGTGCAGTTCACTTCATCCTATCCCATCTGGACTATGACAAGTATCCTTCTAACTTCATATCTCTATGTCAGCTCTCATCTTTTAAGCTACTTACCAATCTACTAGAAGAGTGGATTTTTATTTTTTATTTTATTTTATTTTTTTTATTATGTTCAATTAGTCAACATAAAATACATCATTAGCTTTTGATGTAGTGTTCAATGACTCATTAGTTCCATATAACACCCAGTGCTCATCACCAAATGTGCCTTCCTTAATACCCATCACCTGATTACCCCATCCCTTCATCCCTATCCCTTCTGTAATCCTCAGTTTGTTTCCCAGAGTCCAGAGTCTTTCATGGTTTGTCTCCCTCTCTGATTTCTTCCCATTCAGTTTTCCTTCTCTTCCCCTGTGGTCCTCCGCACTATTCCTTATGTTCCACATATGAGTGAAACCATATGATAACTGTCTTTCTCTGCTTGACTTATTTCACTTAGCCTAATCCTCTCCAGTTCCATTCATGTCAATGCAAATGGTTGGTACTAATCCTTTCTGATGGCTGAGTAATATTCCATTGTATATATGATCCACATCTTCTTTATCCATTCATCTGTTGAAGGGCAGAGTGGATTTTTAAAGGAAAAAAAAAAAACCTTGTTATTCCACCTAAGTTTTTGAAATTATTATTATAAAATTGGAACCTTACACTTGTTATTCGTCCCTTTTTCTTAGCCTCAACAACCATCATCTCTGTTTATGAAACAATTGACATGTGAAAATTACTTATTGATTTGCAATCCCACTGTATGTTTTATGCTTCTTTGATTTTGTCCAAAATATTTCCTCTGGGTATGCCCTTCCATCTCTTTTATCTGGCTAAGACCTATTGAAGAATGAGTCCCCTTGCTAGCCAGATTTATTCTGCCTATTTTGAATAAAGCTACAAAACATTGATTCTCATTTAATTAAAGATTATTCCTCTCCAGTATAAAACTCTAGAACAATGGTTAGTAACCAGGTATGTTGTGTCCCTCCCCATACATGCAGGTGACATTTGGCAATGCCTGGGACATTTTTTATTTTCATGACAAGAAAGAACAACTGGCATCTAGTGCGTGGGAGTCAGGGATGCTGCTAAGCCTCCTACAATATAGAGAATTACCCCAGGACACAAAATTTATCTGACTAAAAATGCCAGTTTTGCTGAGAAGGAGAAAACCTGCTTTAGAAGAATATCAATTAGGCCTCTGAAGTTGGAGTTATAAAACCATCAGGAAGAAAAGTAACTACCTTTTTCACATGATTTTTCATCTGTTAGGTTGAAGGCATGCTTTTCCATTTTATTTACCAGCTCCTTTGTTTATTTTCTACCTTCTTCATTTTCTTTCTCTTTTTCTGATTACTCATGATACATACTGCTATCGAGCTTCATTTTGCACACTATCCTGTAAGGATTCTCTAGGACATCTCTGACCCACATGGCCATGTTAAGTCTCCCAAATGAATGTTGCTGATAAAGACAGTAGCATACACTTTTGAGCCAAACTGCAGAGAGTGTTAGCCAGTATGTGGATGATATGGCATTGAAAATGTGATTTTATATCAGACATGTAACATACTGTAAATGTGTGTAATGTAT
>NW_027748237.1:0-304 GCF_054177405.1 Leptonychotes weddellii | reverse complement strand
TTTTCATGGGGGCATCTGGGTGGCTCAGTCGTTAAGCTTCTGCCTTTGGCTCAGGTCATGATCCCAGGGTCCTGGGGAGCATCAGGCTCCCTGCTCAGCAGGAAGCCTGCTTTTCCCTCTCCCACTCCCCCTGCTTGTGTTCCTTCTCTCTCTGTCTCTCTCTCTGTCAAATAAATAAATAAAATCTTTAAAAAAAAGTTTTCATGTGCTTTGTTAATTTTTTTTGGAACTAGAATTTATATTATAGTTAAAGCCACTTCTAGATTAGGAGGTCATTCCTTTTGGTGTATGGGTTCCTAATTTA
>NW_027748236.1:0-304 GCF_054177405.1 Leptonychotes weddellii | reverse complement strand
TTTTTTTTTTTAAAGATTTTATTTATTTATTTGAGACAGAGAGAATGAGAGAGAGAGAGCACATGAGAGGGGGGAGGGTCAGAGGCAGAAGCAGGCTCCCCGCCTAGCAGGGAGCCTGATGCGGGACTCGATCCAGGGACTCCAGGATCATGACCTGAGCCGAAGGCAGTCGCTTAACCAACTGAGCCACCCAGGCGCCCGACTCTGTACAATTTAAACAATGGGCATCTTATCCTTCGATTTTCTCTCATGTAAATGAATGAGCAGAGTGTTCAATCTATTGATACTATACTAAAATCAGCCC
>NW_027748235.1:0-304 GCF_054177405.1 Leptonychotes weddellii | reverse complement strand
ATCTTTTAAAAAATTCCTATTAAATACTAAAGATAATATAGAAAAAAAAATTTGGTTCCTAAATGTAGCAAGCTTTGGTTATTTGGAAGAGTCACCATATTCAAGGCATGACATAGTTATGTGAAATTAACAAGACTTCAGTAAACAAAGAAATTGATCTCAGTGTCCTCTAGGTGCTTAAATTGAAAAAAGTGTGGGGCGCCTGGGTGGCTCAGTTGGTTAAGCGACTGCCTTCGGCTCAGGTCATGATCCTGGAGTCCCGGGATCGAGTCCCACATCGGGCTCCCTGCTCAGCAGGGGGTCT
>NW_027748234.1:0-304 GCF_054177405.1 Leptonychotes weddellii | reverse complement strand
TATGCACAGGTGAGAGGGATGCCGACGCCCATCTGGAGCCAACCGAGGAAGGCTTTTCCAGTGAATCACTGAGAAGGCCAGCGCTTGCCAGAGGGGAGGCTGGTATCTTACCCCCACCCTGGATGTTTACAAAAATCCACAGTTTGGGGACCTGAGGGGACAGGGGAAGAAAGGAGAGAGTGGAAGGACAGTATTGCCCATCTTTGCCACCGTCAAACCCCAAGCTTCCAGTCAGAATTGAGCTGAGGAGAGGGTAGAGAGCTTGAGGGAAGCTTTTAAATTGCATACAGGATGGAAAGTCTGG
>NW_027748233.1:0-304 GCF_054177405.1 Leptonychotes weddellii | reverse complement strand
AGGGCACGTTCTGCATGGAGCACTGGGTGTAATGCGCAAACAATGAATCATGGAACACTACATCAAAACTAATGATGTAATATATGGTGATTAACATAACATAATAAAAAAAAAAGAGTAAGGATAGTAAATCTTAACATCCATTGGTTGGGGAAATACTTGTGCCTATGGACTTACAGATTCCTTACAATAAGTTGGGGCAGTACCAGGGTACGGAGAAGCACTGGGTCAATGAGATGAACAATAAAAGCAAAATGACAAAAGGTGAACTTTTCTCAGCTAGGCATGAGACAGGACTTGGCTT
>NW_027748232.1:0-304 GCF_054177405.1 Leptonychotes weddellii | reverse complement strand
GGCTCCCCGCTCGGCGGGGAGTCTGCTTCTCCCTCTGACCCTCCCCCCTCTCATGTGCTCTCTCTCTCTCATTCTCTCTCTCAAATAAATAAATAAAATCTTAAAAAAAAAAAAAAAAGCATCTGCCTTCAGCTCAGGTTATGATCTCAGGGTCCTAGGATTGAGCCCTGCATCGGGCTCCCTGCTCAGCAGGGAGCTTGCTTCTCCCTCTCCCTCTGCCCCTCCCAACTGCTCATGCTCTCTCTTTCTCAAGTAAATAAATAAATATCTTTAAAAAAAAAGATAGTGTGGGCTCCACAGTCAT
>NW_027748231.1:0-304 GCF_054177405.1 Leptonychotes weddellii | reverse complement strand
GGGAAGTATGGAGAGAGAGAAAGTCGAGAGCAGAGCTGCCAGGAAGGGAGGGAGGGAGGCAGATTTTGAAAAGATTTTGGCTGTGGCTGTTTCATTAGCTCCCACGTCGTGTTCTTTGAACTAAATTCCTTCTTAACTGTAATGCCACGGCAGTTCTAGACGAGGCCGCTGAGGCCGGCTCCTTGACCTGGTCCCGGGGGCGGGGGCGGTGGGGGGAGGCAATGCTCTGCACGCCCTAATGCACGCGCAGCCCCCTACCTGCCAAATTGGTGACAAGGAAGCTGCCATTTGTCCACAGGTACAG
>NW_027748230.1:0-304 GCF_054177405.1 Leptonychotes weddellii | reverse complement strand
TTGATAAGTTCTTTATAGGTTTTGGATACTAGCCCTTCATCTGATGTCATTTGCAAACATCTTCTCCCATTGTGTCGGTTGTCTTTTGGTTTTGTCGACTGTTTACTTTGCTGTGCAAATGCTTTTTATCTTGATGAAGTCCCAATACTTCATTTTTCCCTTTGGTTCCCTTGCCTTTGGAGATGTGTCTAGCAACATGCTGCGAGGGCTGAGGTCACAAAGGTTGCTGCCTGTGTTCTCCTCTAGGATTTTGATGGATTCCTGTCTCACATTTAGGTCTTTCATCCATTTTGAGTTGTCTATT
>NW_027748229.1:0-304 GCF_054177405.1 Leptonychotes weddellii | reverse complement strand
TAACTGTTCAGTGACCTTTTACATACGTCTACAGCCATGTAAGCAACTCCCAGAGCAAGATGCAGAACATTTTCAGGCCCAGAAAGCCCCCCCTCAATAACTAATCGCCCAACCCTAGAGGTAACTGCTGCTCTGACCTTTGGCACATGTCACTACACTGAAAATTTAGAGATGGAATCATACACTCTGCATTCTAGGACCTGCTTTCTTGAGCTCAATATTGAGACTATGACATGTCCTTGTGTACAGCAATAGTTTGGGGTTTTGTATTGTTGCATACTGTCCCATTACGTGACTATAGCAC
>NW_027748228.1:0-304 GCF_054177405.1 Leptonychotes weddellii | reverse complement strand
TAAATCTGTTTTAAAGATCTTCCTAAATTCTCTAAAGCCTGGAGGGGAAAGAGGATGAAATTCAGTGAGAACTGATTCCATATGATCTAACACAGACTTAGTTTTCTTTTAGAAAAAATATCCTATTTGGGGATACTGGACCAAATTTTATTTTACCTACACATACCTTAAACTTAGCACTAAATGCTCTTCTTAGCCTGGAAGCCCTCTACTTTCTGAAGCCTACAACCTTCTGATGCCTCCAACCTGACAGAGAAGTTTGTGTGCTGTTATCATACACACTTACCCTTGAATAAATGCTTTC
>NW_027748227.1:0-4460 GCF_054177405.1 Leptonychotes weddellii | reverse complement strand
TTTTTTTTTTTTTAAGATTTTATTTATTTATTTGAGAGAGAGAATGAGATAGAGAGAGCATGAGAGGGGGGAGGGTCAGAGGGAGAAGCAGACTCCCTGCTGAGCAGGGAGCCCGATGTGGGACTCGATCCCAGGACTCCAGGATCATGACCTGAGCCGAAGGCAGTCGCTTAACCAGCTGAGCCACCCAGGCGCCCCTTAAATTTTTTAAGTTTTTTGTTTGTTTTGATTTTTTTGACTTTCCGTGTGTGTTTTGCTCTACACTGTGGATTAAATCCTAGTACTTTTATTGAAGTAATAATATGTGATAGGATATTCTAGAAGGGAGGTTGAATTAAAGATATGCAAGAGGCACTGTACTTCTCCCCCTAATTAGGGCACACATTTCTTCTTACCTTACTGAGGGAGAGCAAGAGCTAGTCCTCACATGTGGATAATCCACCTATTTTTAACCAGTCTGGAAACTAATCAAATTGAGGAAGAAGGCCTGTCACAGGAATGGAAAGGCTTGAGCTAGGTCATGGAGCCAACACTCAAACACAGGAGACAAAGCAAGGTTGGAAGCAGCAGATAGTTCTTTGACTTGATGTGGTAGAATTTCCAGGAAGATGGCAGCTAGAGTGGCAGTTGCATTTGCTGGCTGGAAAACAAAAAGATCTTGCCATTTCTGATCTGTACCAATCAACGCTGGGCAAGTGGCCATATTGGAGATGCGTCTGCCCAGGCAATTGAAATGATGAAAGAGCAAGTGAGACACCAGCTCTAAACACAGGTGGATTTACTGAAGTCTACACAAGTGCAGGCTTGATGGACACTTCTGAGACAGTATGCTGGGAGGTCTGGAACAAAGGGAATTCATCCACAGTAGCCCTTCCCTGGCAGAGACTTCAGACCAGGGACTGAATTATTTCAGGCATGGCATTGTGACCATTTCACAGATACAGAGTAATTACAGAAGACTCTAGTTATCAGGGTCTGGTGGCTGCTGAAATTGACCGAGCTTGAATGGAATAGTAAATCAAGTAATATTTGATAATGTGTGTTTGATGGCTTACACCTCTTTTGCCTGCTTTGTTCCCAGTTGTAGGATGCTGCCAACCCCTTCATATCCAAAAGAGGAACAGCTTCTGCTAACATGCAACATCATCTTTTGCTGCAAGTGATAGAATTAAATAGAGAGAAAAGAATGCCTTTGTCAAACCAATAATTTTTTGACTATGATATAAATGTAAATTAGACCTGGCAGAGAGTCCGAATGTCTTTCACTGTCGAAGCGCCTCTGACATGAAGGGTTTGTTCATCTGGATGTAGGTGATAGTAGAGGGATTCTCTTCAGCACGAAACATGTCTGAGTGAGTCACATTTAGGTGGTTCAAGCTCTGGAAACATGACGATTTCCCCTTTTGCAATAACTGCATATTTTAAAATGGCAGTGTGAAATGCAGATGATGCTTAATCTGTGTTTCATTCAACGCATTTATCAAAAACCATGTATCTCAATTTGGTAAATTAGTGTTAACGTTTAAAGAATTACCCCCTGCATTTGCCCAAATGCATAGCAGTGATAGAAAATATACAAGCAGAGAAAATTAAAAATACAGATCTGAACGACAAAAAAAAGAATACCTTCACCAAGGATGAGAATCTGCAACAATCTACTTTGAGCCAGATATTCAAACCTATCATAAACCTCTAATATCAAAATTTAGGATAAATAAGCTAGTGTGGGTTTGGAAAGATATAGACATGTAAAATAAAAAATTTAGTTTCAGACTCAAACGTAAGGAAAGTTTTGCATATCGTGCAAGAGACATTGCTGTCACTAATCTTCACTAACATCTACTTGTCTTTCTGTTAAAGTCACAGCAAAGTCTGTTATTTCTCTGCACTTCTCATGATGGGTGGGTCCCTGGCAATGGGTTATGACCAAGGAAATATGAAGTGAGAAGTCCACGGAAAATTCTCCAGTTCCTCTCTTCCACGGCTGCCGCAATCACGGATGGGCCTCTCCATCAATTTTTGGGGAACCTCTACCTTGGGGAGCTACATGAAATCACAGAAACATTTATGTGGGTGGCGAATACAATTTTCCTTGTGTCAAAGCACAAAGATTGAGGAATTCTTTGGTACCACAACATAACAGAAGCCATCCTGCTAATATGAAAATGCATGTTATTTAAATAATCAGTTTTATATATGGTTAAAATTGAATGAGATTAATAAATACACGGATACATACACTCATAAATTTATAGAGTTTGTAGAGGGGGCAGGGCTGATATAGGGAGCAACAGGGCTCAACAGAATGCTGTGATGATTGTCCAGCTAAAGATTTTAAGAAAGGTGATGCTCACTGTCCTGAGTGGCTTGCATTAGAAAACATCTCCTTTTCTTCCTCCAAGACATCAGTAAAATCTCCCAAGTTTACTGATGATTTGTCCTGAAATCATAGGAAGGGCTAAACCTTCCTATTATGGGTGTGAAAATAATAAATATAAAAATAATGTATGTTGAAGCAAGAGTCTGTTGTTTGAAGCAGTTCAAGAGGATTGAAATCCACTGGAAATTTGCAAAACACGGAGGTCCTTTGATTTCGTCAGGCCATGCACAGTAATGAGAGTTAAGGGGGAACTTCTGAACAGTTTCTCTAGACCTTGAGGGACAGTCAGATTGTAGCTGGCTGTTAAGTTATTGAACCAAGACCACGGAGAAGGAAGAGATCGGCTGTGTTCTTAAGTGATTGATTCTGTAGCAACATAGCGACTTGGCCAAAGACCTTGCCGTTTGTTGTATCACCTGGCCAGGGAGAGCAGAAAGGCATGAGCAAATGGAGCCAAAGTATAATTGGTTTTCTTTTGCTAAGTGAGCAGTCATCCTAAACTCACCATCTGTTCAATGTAAATATTACAGTGGGGGAGTCAGGAGATCATGGTAGAATATTGCTTTGCCAGTTCATTTTGCGCATAATGGTATCTTGTTATGGATAACCCATATGTCTGTGCTTACCATTCTTCTTTACATGTCTCTCTGAGTTATTCACATTTATATTGGTATTTCCCAATCTAACTCTTTAATACCTACATTTCTATGGGACATAAGTTATCAGACTGATTTTTCAGGAAACATGTCATTTCCAGTAAATTTTTGACAGTCTCAGCTGAAAATGATCCTGAATGCAAATTGTCTAAATTAAAAACAAAAAAAATCAAGAAAGAAACTGTCTGGCAATGTTGCTTTGGATTGAGTTCCTGTGGAAAAACACATTAATCAGTCTTTGAAGTATAATTTATCATGGTTAGGAAAAGCCACTTAGGTTATCTTGTTCTTGTCTTAATTTCAATTTGTAAAAAAAAAAAGAAAAGAAAGAAAAAAAGGAAAAGAAAAGCACACATCACACACACTTAACGATGTCTATTCATTTTTCACCTTAGTAATGTGATTTTCAAAGACTTCTATAGCCATAAAAAGCTTTAGTCTCTATACACTGAATCATCAGCGTGCAATAAAAACTTCTTCTTTAACTGCTTTCACTAGAGGAAAACTTATATTGATCAGTGCCTATCAATTTTCTTTGATGTGGAGGATGCTCTGTGCATGGATAAAACATTGATGTCTCTCACCTGTGCATGTATGGGGCTGTTTTTCCCTTTCTGTTCTGTTGTGATCTGGTTTTTAAATATGACTTGTCTCATCGAGGCATGCCATGAATTTTCCAACATCATTCAGAAGTATCTACAATTTCAGAGAAACCCTATCTGGACACACTGGAAATCTTTAAATAATTGCTTAACTCTAGTGTTTGCCTGTGACAGAAAAGAAGTTATTTTTGCAGGGCGCCTAGGTGGCTCAGTTGGTTAAGCGACTGCCTTCGGCTCAGGTCATGATCCTGGAGTCTGTGGATCGAGTCCCGCATCAGGCTCCCTGCTCGGCAGAGCGTCTGCTTCTCCCTCTGACCCTCCCCCCCTCTCATGTGCTCTCTCTCTCTCAAATAAATAAATAAAATCTTTAAAAAAAAAAAAAAAGAAGTTACTTTTGCAAATTGACTTACCTCTCTGATTTCTTGTCTTGACACCACGGAAGGCAGAGAGTCATGTAATGTTAAAATGTTTTTTTGTGAGAGATAAATTAGCAAGTATTTTTGTAATCTTGGTAATATATTTAGAAATTTGTTTGCATCCCAATTTTTTTTTAATGACCCAGTAACATCCTATCTCCAACTGAAAAAAAGTATCCATTTACTTTCATTTAAGAATCAAGCTTGGGGGCGCCTGGGTGGCTCAGTTGGTTAAGCGACTGCCTTCGGCTCAGGTCATGATCCTGGAGTCCCGGGATCGAGTCCCGCATCGGGCTCCCTGCTCGGCAGGGAGTCTGCTTCTCCCTCTGACCTTCCTCCCTCTCATGCTCTCTGTCTCTCATTCTCTCTCTCAAATAAATAAATAAAATCTTTAAAAAAAAAAAAA
>NW_027748226.1:0-304 GCF_054177405.1 Leptonychotes weddellii | reverse complement strand
TTGGTTTGAATCAGGATACTAAAGTTTGCTAGTATACTAAAGTAGTATGAAGGAATCAAAATTAAACCAATTAGCACATGTAGCCTGGTTGTTATTCACTTAAGTGGCCCAGAAAATCTCAAACTCTGAGTTTATATTAAAGTAATTCAGAATTTTGAGTGCCCTTATCCTCCTTACAGAAGTAAATGATAATCATTTGAGGATGAAAACATCATTCAAGCTTCTAAACACAGTCAAAACAGTGTTAACATACCATATTTTGCAAATACACTCAAAGAGACATAGATAAATGAAGC
This sequence comes from Leptonychotes weddellii, assembly GCF_054177405.1. Classification (NCBI taxonomy): domain Eukaryota; kingdom Metazoa; phylum Chordata; class Mammalia; order Carnivora; family Phocidae; genus Leptonychotes; species Leptonychotes weddellii. The sequence continues at coordinate 8 of NW_027748226.1, read as the reverse complement.
CAAAATAC
>NW_027748225.1:0-304 GCF_054177405.1 Leptonychotes weddellii | reverse complement strand
TTGTCTGGCTTAGATTAGAGTAGATTAGGTTAAGCTGGAGTCACCTGCTGAGATTGGGGGTACGTGGCCTTACAGAGGAGGGAGGATGCGAAGGAGTGAAGTCAAGCTTCTGTAGGAAAGATGAGGGAGAGGGATCAGTACTGAGAAGCCAACCAGCTGTACCTTCAGCAAGAGGCAAAGGGGTGGGGAGGGAATTGGCTAGAGAGAAAAGGTGGCAGGAGAAAATAGAGGACCTATGAGGAACCCATCTCTAGGTTTTTAACTCTTCAAAGTAGAAACAGTCAAGGATTCTTTTTTGTGGCAG
>NW_027748224.1:0-304 GCF_054177405.1 Leptonychotes weddellii | reverse complement strand
CCACCCCAGCTTTCTTTTGGTGTCCATTAGCATGGTAAATGGTTTTCCACCCCCTCACTTTCAATCCGGGGGTGTCTTTGGGTCTAAAATGAGTCTCTTGCAGACAGCATATCGATGGGTCTTGTTTTTTTTTATCCAATCTGATAGCCTGTGTCTTTTGATTGGGGCATTTAGCCCATTTACATTCAGGGTAACTATTAAAAGATAGGAATTTAGTGCCATTGTATTGCCTGTAAGGTGACTGTTACCGTACATTGTCTGTGTTCCTTTCTGGTCTATGTTGCTTTTAGGGTCTCTCTTTGCT
>NW_027748223.1:0-304 GCF_054177405.1 Leptonychotes weddellii | reverse complement strand
GGGGCAGTTTGAGTCATGAAACACAGCCTCCAGGACCAGACCCAGACCCAAATCAGACTCTTTGGGATTGGGGCCCAGGAACCTAAATTGAAAAACCTGGTGGTTGGGGCGCCTGGGTGGCTCAGTTGGTTAAGCGACTGCCTTCAGTTCGGGTCATGATCCCGGGGTCCTGGGATTGAGCCTCATGTTGGGCTCCTTGCTCAGCAGGGAGTCTGCTTCTCCCTCTCTCTCTCTCTCTCTCAAATAAATAAATAAACTCATAAAAAAAAAAACCTCGTGGTTTTTGCATTGATTTAAGTTTAAG
>NW_027748222.1:0-304 GCF_054177405.1 Leptonychotes weddellii | reverse complement strand
TTTATTTGTCAGAGAGAGACACAGCGAGAGAGGGAACACAAGCAGGAGGAGTGAGAGAGGGAGAAGCAGGCTTCCCGCGGAGCATGGAGCCCAGTGCGGAGCATGGAGCCCAGTGCGGGGCTCGATGCCGGGCTTCTGAGCCGAAGGCAGACGCTTAACGACTGAGCCACCCAGGTGCCCCAATAAATGCTTATAACTTGATTGTCTAAAAAGATTAATTTTTTTATTGGACCACTATATCTGAATTTGTGGAGACAGACATGCAGAAGCAAACTTAATGCTTCTTGGTCCACAATTCAAGCAA
>NW_027748221.1:0-304 GCF_054177405.1 Leptonychotes weddellii | reverse complement strand
TAATATTTATATAATATGTTATATATATTTTTTCTTTATAATTCTGCCCAGATTATTTCATTTGTTCCTCACAGCTACCCATTTTAAAGTAGAAGAAACTATGTGTCAAAGAAGATATTTTTCCTAGCATGGAATTGTAATTGCCCACTTGAGATAATTTTAATCAGTGATCTGAAATGTATCCAAGAGGGCTCCCCATCCCTATAAACAACTAGTTCACTTCTTCAAAGAGGATCTTAACTGTTCAGATAACTCATGTTTGCAGTGGAAGTCCTCTTAATTTTTAGATATTGAATGACCAGTG
>NW_027748220.1:0-304 GCF_054177405.1 Leptonychotes weddellii | reverse complement strand
TGGGCTGGACGATGCACCCTTGAGCTCCCTAAGCACTTGACCCTGAGCTCCTTCCAAGGGATCCAGAGAGAAAAGACACGTGGAAGCCCAGCAGTCTGTCCCTATCCTGAGGCTCCCTGTGGGTAGATCCCTACCATAGGTGCTATATGGAATGATCCAGATCATCCCCTGGTTGATGGGAAAAACAAGACTCTGACCCGGGCTGAAAACGTAAGCAGCTGTACAAATGAAGAAGGTGCAAGTAGAGTATCTAAGCAGAGAGGGCATACAGAGCAAAGAAATCACCTGTGGGATTGGGGAGGTT
>NW_027748219.1:0-304 GCF_054177405.1 Leptonychotes weddellii | reverse complement strand
CTTCATAGGGCGCCTGGGTGGCTCAGTTGGTTAAGCGACTGCCTTCGGCTCAGGTCATGATCCTGGAGTCCCGGGATCGAGTCCCGCATCGGGCTCCCTGCTCGTCAGGGAGTCTGCTTCTCCCTCTGACCCTCCTCCCTCTCATGCTCTCTGTCTCTCATTCTCTCTGTCTCAAATAAATAAATAAAATCTTTAAAAATATATATATATATTCTTCATAGTGGTAGGACTACATTAACATGGGATACACTCTACGAGCCTGGATTTAGGAAGCTTTTGTTTAATTCTAAGGGTCAAGATTCTG
>NW_027748218.1:0-304 GCF_054177405.1 Leptonychotes weddellii | reverse complement strand
TTTTTTTTTTTTTTTAAAGATTTTATTTATTTATTTGACAGAGAGAGAGATAGCGAGAGCAGGAACACAAGCAGGGGGAGTGGGAGAGGGAGAAGCAGGCTTCCTGCCGAGCAGGGAGCCCGATGCGGGGCTCGATCCCAGGACCCTGGGATCATGACCTGAGCCGAAGGCAGACGCTTAACGACTGAGCCACCCAGGCACCCCGGGGCTGCATATTCTTAACCCAAGGCTCCTTCTGCGAGCTCAGTGTTTCCCAGAGAGTGGGTCCTAGAAACGTGTGATGGACACAGCATTAAATGGCATG
>NW_027748217.1:0-4460 GCF_054177405.1 Leptonychotes weddellii | reverse complement strand
GTCTGACCCTGACTCTGTTCTGCGTTCAATTGTCTTTCTCACTCTGCCTCACACTGAGTAACTTCTACTGACCGATCTCCGGGTTCACAGACTCTTTCTGTTTCGTCCCCGTTCCGATACTCATCTCGTCCAGTAATTCTCGCTTATCTCTAATACATCTCTACTAGGGATTGTATTTTTCAGCTCTAATCATCTGTTGAGATGTTTTTAACATCTGCGACCTGTCTGCCAAATCTCCTAGCTTTTCATTCATTGTGACTGTGTTTTTCTTTATCTCCACGGGTGGTTGTGGTTATTGTACTTCCTTTAAAGTCTTTGTCTGACAATTCGGACATCCCGTCCCTCAGAGTGGGCCTTGGTTCATCATCTTTTCCCTTGAAGGGAAAACACACGTTCCTGGCCCTTGCGTACACCGTGTAATTTTGGACTGCACCCTGGGCTCCACGAACGTTCTGTTGTGCAGACTGTGGGTGTGTGGCATTTCTCTGGGGAGTGCCGATGCATTTGTTTTAGCTACTAGCTCGATTGGGCTCCAACTGCAGACTCACGTGCGCAAAGAGGTGGCTCACATCTCCATCCGGGCTGCCTTCAGTCTGCCCCATGCCAGCAACTTGGGCAGAGCATATACAGAGAATTTGGGATGCCCCCTCCTCTGCCTCTCTTGGGGATTCCCATCTTAGTCTCCAATGACCTCAATTGCCCCAGGCTCCTCCTAGCACCTCCAGCCAGAAAGATGGCAGGGTTTCTATGGGGATTTTAGATGCTTACACTGTACTATGACTACCCTACTTTTGCCAACTCTCTAGAGCCCTTGGGGAGTTGTTGGTTTCTTTGTTGTCCAGGGTTTAAGGGTGTTATCTGCAGAAGGGCTGATTTGTCAGAAGCACCCCATACAGAAAGCATCCTCCATACTTGGAACCAACATGAGTTTCAGGATGGGGGTGAGGGTGGGGTTGGCAGCAGCAGATGCTCCTGAGGGGTCACATCCAAAAAAGAAAAGAAGTGTCTATTGAAGTCCACTACAGAAATGCCCTCAGTTGATGAGGAGGGTCATCTCAGAGGGTGATGTGAAGCAGGCTGGGATAGAGGGTGGCAGGGCAAGCCATCGATATTCTCTCAAGTTAAGGAAGTTTCTTTTTATTCCGAGCCTGTGAAACACATTTTATAACTGGGAGTGCATGTTAGATTTTATTAAATATGTTTTTGGCACCTATCAATATCATCATATGGTTTTTCTTCTTTTGGCTTATTAACATGATGATATTAATGGATTTCTTCACGTTGAGTCATCCTTGCATTCTTGGAAGTAAACTCTGCTTGGTCATGGTATATTATTACTTTAATTCAGTACACTGCTGGATTTAATTTGCTAATTCTTTTCTTTATAATTTGTGCATCTATCCTCACATGTGAACTTGGTCTGCGGTTTTTCCTCGTTCTGTGCTATCATGATTAGGCCTTGGGATCAGGGTTATATGGACACAGAAAATGAACTGGAATTGTGTCCATATTCTATGCTTGAAACATTGTGCAGAAGAATGATCTTGAGTGTTAAAAAAAACAAAAACGAAAACAAAACACTTGCCTGTAAAACTCTCTGGGCCCTGTGCCTTTTTCTAAGGTAGGATTTTAGGACTTTCAGTCCACAACCTGTTTACCTACATGTTCAGATTTTTTAGGTCTTCTTGAGACAATTTCCAGATAGGTGTTCACTTAAACAAGACCTTTAAATTCCATTTAGTCAACAAATATCTTTCAACCCGTATTATGTTCCCTACTCTAAAAGCAGGATATATAACAATCTGAATCAGCACATAGAATTTCTATGAGGATGGACATTCAATAAATTTCAGTGTCTCTGCTCTCCTCCCTCATTCCCCTCTAGGACAGTCTCGAGCAACCACACAGGTAGATATTTGTTTTCCCGCAGCTGCCACGTACCCATCTACATATCCATCTGTACATGTATCCATCTATACCTCTGCCTACCGCTCCATCCACCCCTGCACACATCCACCTGCCCACACATTCCACCCATCTATACATACATACACATGTGTATGTATGTATACACATACATACATACACCCATCCACCCTTTCATCCATCTGTCCGTTCATGGAGCTCACAGTGAGTCTCTATACCAGGTACTGGGTGAGGCATTGGGGTCCATGGCTGGGAGATATAAGCCAAGTGCTTAAGTGCTGGAAAACCAAATAAAGGGTCAAAGTGGTCCCAGCCGTCTGCAGTTATGAATGGAGTAGAACAAGATCGGATGCTGTACTGGGTTCTGGGAAACCAGGGACCCAAAGTGGCAGATCTGAGTGACTAATTCCAGGGGCTGCCACCCCCAAGGTCCAATCAGGGCTGGTCTGCCATAGGGCCTGCCTAAGCAGGGAGTCAGTTGTTGTTTATTGGGGGCTGCCTGGAGAGGAAGAGGATTGGGGCCCCAGGCGAGGAGCCCCAGGTGGTCGCTCCCCACACCTGCATCAGGAAGGACTTGGAAAAGGTAGCCCTTGTGTCCTCAGTCATCTGTCTTTGAGCTGACACAGCAGCTTCCTCCTTCACTCTGATGGTCTGATCGTTCTGATGGCAGGAATGGAGGCTTCCTCATCTCCATGGCTCCAGGGCCTCATTGGCTGGGTAAATGATGAAGGAAGGAAGGACGGATGGCAGGCAGGCAGCGAGCTCTCATGCTGGGGCTGTGGAGGGTGGAGCTTGGCTGCACCCAGGTCCAGGGGGTGGGACACCACTGGCAGCCTCAGCCCACCCCCCACCTGCCAGGACACCTCAGCACCACGAGAGGCCTGGAAAACCTGTCTTCCCCAGAGCTGCCAGCTGGCGGGGAGACCCTAGCTGGGAGCACCCCAGGCCCTGGGGTGCAAGGAAGGTGGGGGTGGGAGTCCCTGTCCTTGCTCCTCCCCCTCCCTGGCTCTGCTGAGAACCGAATTGCCTTATCAGAAAGTCCCTTGAGTGACTGGTTAACCAAATAGCTAGAATTCCTGCTCCAGAGGCACATCTGTTCCTGATCGAGGGGAGGCCAGGGATGACAAGGAGGGGAGAGGGAAGCAGAGGTAGGGGCCAGACCTTCCAAAATGATGCTCTGGCCAGGCGAGGGGGTGGGGGCCGCCAGCTTCGCAGGAGCAACACGGGACTGTGTCCAGGGCCTGCAGCAGGATGGGCCCCTGCACCTACCCCCCAGCCCCACATTGGGGCCTGCCCTCTGGGGTTGGGGGAGGGGTGAAACCCCCCCCCCCCCCCGCCGCACCAGGGCACACGTGCAGGGACTTCCCAGCTGACGCTCTGTCCCCTCCACCCCTCACCTGCCTGCTAACCCTCTGGCTTCAGCTCGACCCATGCTTGGACCCTCTTTCTAGAATGCACATCAGAGAGGGCTCCCTCTCCCCTTGAAAATCCTCCCCTGCTGCCCACAGCTCTCTCAAGGTCAAGTTCAGCTTCTTGGCTTGGCGCTCAGGGCCCTTGCATCCGCGGCTGCCATGGGCCTTTACGTCCCTCTCCATGCATCCACCTTTGGGCCTTGCTCACGCAGAACCGCAGGTCGTTCCAAAGCTGCCCATGCTCTTCCCTCCACCTATAATGCCCTCCCAGCCCTCCTCATCCTGCTAGCGCCTACGCACCATCCAGATGCGGTCTGGCCATCTTCCTCAGGTGTGGGCTTTGCTGGGGCAGCTTTGCCTCACCCCCACTAGCGAGTCTGTGGATGTGCCCCCATACGTTGGAGTCCTGGCCCCCGAGACTCCCTCTTCTTAGGCTCTGGCTCTGCAGTACTCAGCCTGGGGCATAGGCCAGTGCAGGGGTGCAGAAAGGAGCCAAGACAGAAAGGAGAGGTGACGGGAAGACAAGCAGGGGGAAGGTAAGGGGAGGGGACTGGTGAGGCTGCAGGGCACGCAGGGGTCCCCAGAGGGCCACGACTGGCCTGAGAATGGTCTGAATGGGACAAGGGCCTAGTCCCTCCTCCTGGCCACGGCACCTCGCCGTCCTGCCTGGCCCCACCCCGGGGCTCCAGCGTGTGCCTGGCCCCGCTGAGCCCTGGGAGGAGGAGCCCTGCCTTGCTCTCCCCCAGTCTGGGCTGGGATCACAGGCTCTACACCTGCCACCCCACCTACATGAGTGTGGGGGTGCCAGCTCCCAGGGCAAAGAAGGTGCCCACCCCTCGTGGGCTCCATGGCGGCGCTGGGCCAGGGGATGTGGGCCTTGGGCATTAGGACAGGAAGGAGTGGGGAGGAAGGTAGGGAGGCGGGTGATGGCCCAGGGACCCGGTGTCTGTGTGAAGGGGTGGGAGCCGGGGGCTGGGGGCAGATGCGGGTCAGGAAATGTTGGATGCATCCAGGCTCCTCCCCTGTCCAGGGCCGTGTGGAAGCCCCTCCAACCAGACAGACAGGCACCCCGATACTCCTGGCCCCAGGATGCTCCAGTCACCAGCACCCCGACCCAGCCTT
>NW_027748216.1:0-304 GCF_054177405.1 Leptonychotes weddellii | reverse complement strand
CTTCCTTCCTTCTTTCCTTCCTTTCTTTCTTTCTTCTTTCGTTCTTTCTTTCTTTTTCTTTCTTTCTTTCTCTTTCTTTCTATCTTTCTTTCTTTCTTCCTTCTTTCCTTCCTTCCTTTCTTCTTTCGTTCTTTCTTTCTTTCTTTTTTTCTTTCTTTCTTCCTTCCTTCCTTCCTCTTTCCTTCCTTTCTTTCTTTCTTCTTTCATTCTTTCTTTCTTCCTTCTTTCCTTCTTTTTTCTTTTTTTCTTTCTTTCTTTCTTTCTTCCTTCCTTCCTTCTTTCCTTCCTTTCTTTCTTTCTTCTT
>NW_027748215.1:0-304 GCF_054177405.1 Leptonychotes weddellii | reverse complement strand
TCAACTCATTTTTATTATTGATTTCTTTTTCTTGAAAAGTAAATTTATTATAGCTTAATCTAAGCTGTCTGTGTTCAATGGAGGCCAGCATGGGTAATTTTTAAAAAAGGGAGTGAAAAAATATTACGAAAATAGTGCATGTACATTAAAAAATTCAAACAGTATGGAAATGAACAAACTGAAAGGTGAAAATTACTGTGTACATTGATTTAATCAGCACCTTCAACAGTGTAGTGTAAGCCTTTGAGACTTTTTCTTCTATGCACATAAAAATATACATTAAGATTTTAGTTCATATACCAAG
>NW_027748214.1:0-304 GCF_054177405.1 Leptonychotes weddellii | reverse complement strand
CCTGAGACCACACTGTCCCGGAGGGTTCCACCCCCCGCTTAGCCACCGGAGTGACGTCCCTCAGCGGAGCAGACTTTTAAAAGTTCCGATTTTGTGCGCCGCGGCTCTATCACTTGCCAGAAGCAGCCGACGGAGGCCCCTCCCCCGCCGTCTATCCTCCTGAATATCGCCTCGGATTCACTTCTCCGCACGTCCTACCTTCCAGAAAGTGGTCGCTTTTCTGTTCAGAGAGTTGTTGCTATTCCTTTCTTCGATCTCCTGTTGAGTTTGTAGGTGTTCAGAATGGTTTGATCCCTATCCAGCT
>NW_027748213.1:0-304 GCF_054177405.1 Leptonychotes weddellii | reverse complement strand
TGAACACGTATTCTATGACAAGGGAGTTGGAATCAAGGCTGCAGATGGAACTGGGTTACTAACCAGCTGACTTTGAGATGGGGAGATAATCCTGGATTATCTGGATAGGCCCAATAGAATCACAAAAGTCTATAAACCAGAAGAGAGAGGTACAAGTGTCAGAGAGAGATGGAAAAGTGCCACCAGCCAAGGAATGCAGATGGCCTCTAGAAGCTAGGAAGATAAAGACATGAATGCTCTACGGGAGACAGAAAGGACACAGCTCTGAGTTCGCCTCGATTTTAGGCCAGGGAGATCCATTCTG
>NW_027748212.1:0-304 GCF_054177405.1 Leptonychotes weddellii | reverse complement strand
TGCCTGCCATCTACATGTACCTGCAGCCCCCTTCCAGCTACTCCCAAGAGCAGGGCAAGTTTATCTCCCTCTTCTAGTCCATAATCACCCCCACCCGCAACCCCCTCATCTACACCCTGAGGAAGAAGGATGTGAGGGGAGCTCTGAGGAGACTCCTGTCAAGGACCTGGAGGTTCTGCAGGAGATGAGGCTCTGAGACGTGTCAGTCTCCATGGGTGGCAGAAGCCTGGGCGAGCGTGTTGTGTGCTGAAGGGGTCGATACCTTTTGTGTTTTGAGAGATTCGAGAGCCCCCCAAGTCCCCAT
>NW_027748211.1:0-304 GCF_054177405.1 Leptonychotes weddellii | reverse complement strand
TATCTACTTCCTCCATTTCACTTGAGTGGTTCTTATCAATTAAGTTAAAATATATGTTGCATCAGGGGCGCCTGGCTGGCTCAGTCAGTAGAGCATGTGACTCTTCTCTTGGGGTAGTGGGTAGTTAGAGCCCCACATTGGGCATGTAGAGATTACTTAAAAAATATATATATATATATATGGTTGCATTTAACTTATGCCTGGAAACACTGGTTATACATTTTGCTATTAGCTTCAAGTTCAAATAAAGCAAGTTCATCCTTTTTAGGAAGTTAAGCTTTTAAAATTGAGAAAGTTTTCACTG
>NW_027748210.1:0-304 GCF_054177405.1 Leptonychotes weddellii | reverse complement strand
GCTGGAGGAGCACAGAATCCCAGGCCTTGTCATCTGGAGCATGAAGTCGATGTGCGGTTAGGACCCACGGTCAGGCCACACTGCCCCCGCTGGTCCCTACCGCTGCAGCGGCGTGTGGAGACATGCACCTTGGGGTCCAGGCTCACAGCTAGCCTCAGTGTCTCCATCCCAGAAGGGGATTCCAGGGCGCATCATCTTGTGAGGGGGGTGTGGGAAGAAATGAAATACTGACTTATCTGAAGCGTGTAGCCCTGTTTTCCCGGCTTCATCTCTGAGCCCCAGACCTGGGTCTCCGGCAGCCCTT
>NW_027748209.1:0-304 GCF_054177405.1 Leptonychotes weddellii | reverse complement strand
GTGTGCCAATAAGGAGCACCCCTGATGTGGGTAAGCCTTCCAGACCCTTCTCAATGATCAGACCTTAAGGGCACCAGATGTCCAGTAGATACAAGTGTTTCAGACGCTACTGAACATGAGACCAACTTCAGAGATCTCTCCACAGATATCCATGTCAGAAAGAGTAACATTGTCATTAAGACATCCACCTTGGCAAGAGATGGCTATTCCCTTGTTTTAAACCAATAATCCTAAACAATATGTTTCCTAATTATGAAGGTGGATCCAAATTTATACTGATTTTCTGGGCGCCTGGGTGGCTCAG
>NW_027748208.1:0-304 GCF_054177405.1 Leptonychotes weddellii | reverse complement strand
TAAGTTCAGTTTTCCTTCACACGAACTCCAATCAGTAGCTCTTAATTTATGTTAACAATTGTTGAATTGTTAACATAATAACAATTCTTTCACCTTTCTCTCTGTTTTAACATTTTCGTGATAGAATATCAGGGCAAATAGTTTTAATTTTATGTTTGACCCTTCAAATAAAAGGGATGAGTTGGCCGGCCCGCCTTCCCTCCTTCATCATTCCACAAATACTTAATGAGCACCATGCCAGGGCTGAGAATGCAGCTGTGAACTGAGCAGGTATAGACTTTGACTTCATGGTGGGGAGGACTGC
>NW_027748207.1:0-304 GCF_054177405.1 Leptonychotes weddellii | reverse complement strand
TGAACACGTATTCTATGACAAGGGAGTTGGAATCAAGGCTGCAGATGGAACTGGGTTACTAACCAGCTGACTTTGAGATGGGGAGATAATCCTGGATTATCTGGATAGGCCCAATAGAATCACAAAAGTCTATAAACCAGAAGAGAGAGGTACAAGTGTCAGAGAGAGATGGAAAAGTGCCACCAGCCAAGGAATGCAGCTGGCCTCTAGAAGCTAGGAAGATAAAGACATGAATGCTCTACGGGAGACAGAAAGGACACAGCTCTGAGTTCGCCTCGATTTTAGGCCAGGGAGATCCATTCTG
>NW_027748206.1:0-4460 GCF_054177405.1 Leptonychotes weddellii | reverse complement strand
GACAGAGAGAGACACAGCGAGAGAGGGAACACAAGCAGGAGGAGTCGGGGGAGGGGAGAAGCAGGCTTGGAGGGAGCCTGATGCGGGGCTCGATCCCAGGACCATGGGATCAGGACCTGAGCCGAAGGCAGACGCCCAACGACTGAGCCACCCAGGTGCCCCAGGGAATCTGCTTTTTATTTTTATTTTTATTTTTATTTATTTTTTTTATTTATTTGCGAGAGAGAGAATGAGGGAGAGAGCACATGAGACGGGGGAGGGTCAGAGGGAGAAGCAGACCCCCTGCTGAGCAGGGAGCCCAATGTGGGGCTCGATCCTGGGACTCCAGGATCATGACCTGAGCCGAAGGCAGTCGCTTAACCGACTGAGCCACCCAGGCGCTCCCGGGAATCTGCTTTTTAAACAAGCACCATTACTGTTGTCTCACCTACCACCGCATCCCACCCTCCTGATGGAGTCTATTGTCTTGGGTTCTAGAATCTTTTTCCATGATCATGCCAAGGGTGGACGGGAAGGATGGCAGTACACATTGCTGTCATCCAACAGGGCCAGGAGCCATTTCTCTGGTCTGCTCCATGCTGCTGCCTCCTCTTGATGTGGTGTCTGCTGAGGAGGGAGCTTCCTGCTCTGCCCAGGCCAGCCAAGTCTATGCCTTGACAGAAGGCTGCTTTTCCATCAGCTCACGGAAAATCCATGTTCCTAGGATTAGGGGCCCCAGAGGCCTCTTGAGCAGGTAGAGCCTACCAGCCACTGTGCAAAAGGCTGCCCCCCAGTGAGTGTGGTCTGCCCAGCCCTGCAGACAAGGATCCAGAGTCTAAGAAATGTCACCAATTCTCCCTTGGCCACATAACTCCTAAGTGTCAGAACCAGGATTTGAACCTGGGTCTGTCTGCCATCACCCCACCCCACCCCACCCCAAATTCATGGTAACTGATGGATGGGAAGGCATTGGGATACAAGGGATATGTGAGCATTGGGATTTGTGAGCAACTCTTGAAACACCATTCCCAAAGGAGAGCTCCTCATTATCTGGCAGGGACTTCGTGTGGCAGCCTGAGGGCCCAAGGTTTTTGGTTCTGATAAGAATGGACTATTTACAAACTGAGATCTGCCCCCCCCCACTTCAAGGAGTCAAGCCAGGTGGCCCCTCTAGAGGAGCTGATGATGGCCTGGATATAAGACCTAGCTGAAGTCTCTACCTCAGGCTTCCTTGTGCATTAGAGAAAAATAATTAAGTAGCTGTATGGTTTGTTTGCTGTTCCTTCTGCCTAGAACACACTTCTCCCAAATCTTCCAGCAGCCACTGGCTCCAACTCCAGCCCTTGGTCACCTAAAATAATCCCAGATGATCCTCCCACACACATGCTGTCCTGTTTAATGCTCCACAACACTTGTAACAACCTAAAATCATATATTTATTCAAAGATTTTTCTGCTTTGTTCCCTGCTGTGTTCTCAGTGTCTAGACCCTGCCTGTAAGCAGCTCAATAAATACTTGTTGATGGAATGGGCTTCTGGCACCCAGCACAGCCTCTGTTGGGCACAGAGGTCCCCTGTCTAGAGTGTGGGTCTGGCAGGGCCTGAGAGGGTTTGCTTGGGCCCATCCAGGGCTGGCTCCCTTTGGCCAAATTCAAGGCTTGGTGAATCACATCACTGTCCACTCTGCCATCCCCCGCCCCCAGCCCTGCCTTACAGAGACCCAAGATTCCTCAGGTGCTTCCCACAGGAAGGCAGGGCCTGGCCAGGACTCCAGGTTGAGATTCCCAGAGACAGCCAGCCACACCCAAGGGATGCACAGCACCCACAGACTCAGGGTCTGAGGCTTGAACCCAAAACCAAAAGCAAGGAGGCCCCTGGAGGTTGTGCCAGCAGCTTCAAGCAAGGAGGGGAGTGGCTGGGCAGTGGCCAGGTTCCTGTGTTTCCCCCTAGGCTGGGCTGGGCAGGGAGGGTCCCAGCCTCCCCCATCTATCTGTCTCTGCAACCTGCTGAGGCCACAGTCCCTGGTGGCGGCAGCCAGGAGGGAGGCACATCTCTTGTCAGCTTGTTTTTGTTGATTATTTTTGAGCGGTTTCCTGCCCCCTCCCCAAAGCTTTCTGTCTCATAGTTTCCAGGAAGTTCCTGTCGCACGAGGAGGGGCAGCGGCGCCCCTTCGCCCCAGGGGAGTGCTACGTGGGCCACGTGCCCAGCTCAGCCCTGGGACCCAAAATGGAGAAGAGAAAAGAGAAACTGAGGATGGCACTCCCCTCCGTGGGAACCCAGGGGAGGGAGGCATTGCAGGGCGTGGGTAGGGAGGAGCCTCATCTTGGCCCCAACCCCTGGGCACCCAGGCGAAGGCTACCCGCAGAGGTTCGCTGAAGGGGGGTCCGCGTCACAGGGACCTCGCGAAAAGGTAGCGGGCACCCCCCGTCCCTTGCACACGGCCAGGAAAGTTTCTCAATGGTTTCCTGCTTCTGTCCTGCCACCTCAGCGAGGGCGCCCTTCTTTCCGTCCTTCCAGGCCGCTGGCAAGAACTGATGGGCTTCCACCCCCCCCCCCCCAGCAATCGGTCTGTCCAGGCTTGCCTCAGTTTCCCCATCTCGCCAGAAGCCCGGGACGGCTACTTCTCGGGGGATGCAGGCAGGAGAAAGAAGTGGACTAAGGCAACCAGAAGAGGAGGGGGGTTGGGGAAAGTCGGCGCCCTATCCCTTTTCCCGAGCCCCGGTTGCCAAGCCTCCCCTCCCCCGCCTGGCATCTGAGCCGCCCAGATAACCGGACCTCCCCGGGCGGAGCATGCGCCATGCGTCCCGGGCCATCACCCGGAGGGGGTGCGGGGGCTCCCGGGAGAGGGGACGCGGGGCGACCCGGCGGGAGCAGGGGGGCGTGGGCTCCGCGCCGAGCGGAATGCTGGGCCGGGAAGCAGGAGAGGGCCCCCAGCTGCAGCGCGGGTGTTTATGATCTCGGAGGTACCCCTCCCCCCAGGCCCCCCAACTCAGCCGAGGCGACCGCGGGCCCGAGGCGGCTCCTACCGTAGGCTCCGTCCTTGCGCTCGTCCTCCATGGCCGCGTCGGGCGGGGAGGGGAGTCCGAGCCGGAGCGACCCCAGCCCGCGCGGGCGGGAGGCTCCGCGGGCTGCAGCGCCCCGCCCCGGGCCCGGCCCCGCCCCACCCGCCGGGCCAGCCCCGCACGCCGCCGCCAATGGGAGCCCGGAGCAGGCCGGGGCGGGACGTGCGGCGGGGCCGGGCTCGGGAGAGGGTGGGGCCCCAACCTTTGTTTCCCATCTGCGCTCAAGGGAGACTCTCTCATCGGTGTGTTCGGTGCGCTAGGAGCAGTTGTCACCCGTTCATTCATCCACCTATTCACTCATCAGATAGATACTGAGCGCTGACCGTGTGCCAGTGAACAGACCAAAAAATGCCATGTTTTCATTCATCAGATTGGCAAGAATTTGAGCGTCCTAGGTAACAACCACCGGGCTGAGCACATGCTGTGGGTCAAAATGTTATCTGGCAGAAACGATTAAATCCGGGGCACCTGGGTGGCTCAGTCGGTTAAGCGGCTGCCTTCGGCTCAGGACATGGTCCCAGGGTCCTGGGGTCCAGCCCCACATCGGGGCTCCCTGCTCAGGGGGGAGTCAGCTCCTCCCTCTCCCTCTCTTCTGTGCGCATTCTCTCTCTCTCAAATAAATAAATAAAATATTTAAACAAAACAAACACTTTATCACAGCTTTATCCATAAGGACCAAAAATTGGAAGCAACCGAAATGTCCATAAACGGGTGACTGGCTCAGCACACCGTGGTCCATCCGTACCATAAAATAGTCCTCAGCAATAAAAAGGCATCAACTACTGATAAGTACAATAGCACCGATGAGTCTCAAAAAAGAGGATGGTGCTGAGTGACAGAGGCCAGGGACTTCTGAATGAAGTTCAAGGACAGGCGTAGCTAATCAACCCAGGGGAACTGGTAACTGAAAGTGGATTAGTGGTTGCCTTTATGGATGGTAGGGCCTCTGGGGCAGCTTCCGGGGGGAGGGGGGTGGACAGGAAGCAAGACTGTGGTTACACAGGTGGGTTCAGTTTGTGGCAATCGCTTGACTTCTGCACTTTTTTTTTTTTAAGATTTTATTTATTTGCGAGAGAGAGCATGAGAGACAGAGAGCATGAGAGGGAGGAGGGTCAGAGGGAGAAGCAGACTCCCTGCCGAGCAGGGAGCCGGATATGGGACTCGATCCTGGAATTCCAGGATCATGACCTGAGCCGAAGGCAGTCGCTTAACCAACTGAGCCACCCAGGCGCCCCGACTTCTGCACTTTCTTAACATGTTTCATTTTATTTTATTTTTTTTATTGTTATGTTAATCCCCATACATTACATCATTAGTTTTAGATGAAGTGTTCCATGATTCATTGTTTGTGCATAACACCCAGTGCTCCATGCAGAATATGCCCTCCTCAATACCCACCACCAGGCTAACCCATCCTCCC
>NW_027748205.1:0-304 GCF_054177405.1 Leptonychotes weddellii | reverse complement strand
TCATCAGCTTGTTTAAATTTTCCTGGGACACAAATCAGAACAAGCGCATTTACCTCAGCAAATGCCATTTCACGGGGCAGAAAAACAACCGAACGTAGAAACTGCCAAAACACAAACCCTGAACACCGCTGACACGGTCTGGAAAGAGGAGCCTTTCTTCTTCCCACCTTTCTTGCTTCCCCCGGAGTCACCTGGAGACAGACACAGAGGGTGCATCAGATGCAGCCCTGAGCCCTCTCCCTGCCCCCCACCCATGTTGTTGAGATATCATTGACATATAAATTATACCGTGTAACTTTCAGGT
>NW_027748204.1:0-304 GCF_054177405.1 Leptonychotes weddellii | reverse complement strand
TTCCACACCTGGCCACTGTCACCTCCCTGCGCCTGTCTCCTCATCTGTAAGTCGGGGTGGGTGGGGGAAGAACGATGCCACCAGCTCAGGCAATGCCGCAGCACGCTGGTGTCTGCAGGAGATGGAATCGTGCTTGGAAGGTTGAGAGGAGCAGGAATCCTGCCAGGCAGAGGTGGGAATCAAAAACAGTTCCTAAAACGACCTAATAGTTGGGGCGGGAACAGAGAAGACAGTGGAAACCTAAGTTCCCTCTCAAAAGACGGGGTCCCTCATCTCTGTGGCGCCCTCACCACCCGTCTCTGAG
>NW_027748203.1:0-304 GCF_054177405.1 Leptonychotes weddellii | reverse complement strand
CTGCCCTGTCTCCTCCGAAGTCACTTCCCGTTCCAGAACGCCCGACTGTTTCCTTCGTGGGGTTTCTCCGTCCTCCGCTCATCTGGCTCACGGGATTAGTGGCCATCTCCCCTCGAGGAAGCCAGGTCCGTGAGCGCGGGAAGTGTGGCGAGCCCAGGGCCGGGTCTCCAGGACCCCGCGCTGCGTGGGGAACAGTGGGTGCACTTCACCAGGGCTCACTGTGTGCCCGAGTGCAGGGACGACGGAACAGAAGCTCACCCTGGTACCATGCCCATGACATCTCATACAGGTCCCTATGGCGCCT
>NW_027748202.1:0-304 GCF_054177405.1 Leptonychotes weddellii | reverse complement strand
TAAGACAATATTTTCTGGAGAGATAAGACAGTAGCAATTCAAGGTCAGGCCTCCAAATTCCTGCTACTCCCACCCACAGGCCTAGAGGAAATCTCTCTGAAGGTCCTTTGATGTGTCATCTAGATTCATTAGGAAAAGTTTTCCATTTTCAACTTATGATGAAGGAGCTACAATTGCCTGTTTTTCTAATAAATCCCAAATAAATTTTCATTTTTCATGCTATAGCTCTTGAATTTACTCATAAAACAACAGAATATATCCAAGAACTGACTCTGCATATATTATAACATAATAAAATGAACTT
>NW_027748201.1:0-304 GCF_054177405.1 Leptonychotes weddellii | reverse complement strand
TGGAAAATCTATTGGAACACCTGGGTGGCTCAGTTGGTTAAGTGGCTGCCTTTGGCCCAGGTCATGATATCAGGGTCCTAGGATCAAGCCCTGTGTCCTTCTCCCACTGCCCCTCTCCCCCAATTGTGCTCACTCCCTCTATCTCTCTCTCAAATAAATAAATAAAATCTTTTTTTTTAAAAACCCACTAACCTCTAACCTTTGTCTGTGCAACATGGACTGGAGGCAATCTGATATTTCAATTTTATATGTCAAATACTTCTATTATTTTTTAAAAGATTCTATTTATTTATTTAAGAGAGAG
>NW_027748200.1:0-304 GCF_054177405.1 Leptonychotes weddellii | reverse complement strand
TAGCCTTGTACAATAAAAGTCCAAGTGAAGGACACTTTCCAAGTGAAGGCAAATAACAATTGGCATTAGGGATCCATAGGGAACACTAGAGAAGACACTACAGAAATCAGTTATAGTGAAGGACTTACTCTTTGTGGGAACAGAGTTGGAGAGTGTGAGGGTTAGTGACAACAGGGTGTCAGGGAGTGACAGTGTTATTGATGGCTCTGGGGTCCTGGAAAAACCTCCACCCTTGTCCATGGGGTTTCTTTATAGGAAGGAGGGGTGAATTACAAGGGTTGGTACAAGGAATATATTCCTCTAT
>NW_027748199.1:0-304 GCF_054177405.1 Leptonychotes weddellii | reverse complement strand
CCAAATAAAGGTTCATATGGATATGGTGACCTACTGAGCCCTTTCATAATCCTTTTGAGGAGAGAACTTCTAGCTTATTCACTTTTGAGCGAGGTGAAGTGAGCACTTGTGGAGACCCAGCGCCCAGAGATCAGCATAGAACTCTGTTCAAATTCCAGCTCCAGTACCTGAATTGGGACTTTGAGCAAGGCAATTCACTTAACTTCTGGTAGGATAAGTTTTGTCAGATGCAAAGTGAAAATAACAGTATCACACTCATAGCAGTGCTTTGAGTATTAAAAGGTTGGGGTGAGGAGAGTGGTTG
>NW_027748198.1:0-304 GCF_054177405.1 Leptonychotes weddellii | reverse complement strand
TCACCAAAATAGTTTCTGGGTTTTCCTTTGTTCTGTTTTTATTTGCATTTGTTTATGTCTGATATATTTGCTTTCAAAATTCACTCTCCTCTTTCCTCAAACTACCACACACACACACACCCTTTTTTTGTGGCTAGTGATAGAAGGAAACTCATTTGAAAAAATAAATGCCAGTCATGTTGGTGCCTGTGTGAAAATAGGTCTCTTGTCAGCTTTCTGGGACCAGAAAAGCGGCTTCCTCTGTTAATTACGGTTTCAAAGAAAGTTAAGGAGAGTCCATCACTTTTAGTGCTACATGGTCTGG
>NW_027748197.1:0-304 GCF_054177405.1 Leptonychotes weddellii | reverse complement strand
TTCTTCCTTTGTTCTTTCTTCCTTTTATGCACACAGACATGAATTAATCATCTAAGAGGATGGAGAGGTCACTCCAGGTACAAGGGATAAGTAAAGGTGTAGGAGTGAGGATGTAGAAGTTGTATGGGAGGAGTGGATAGCCCCATCTAGTTGAGTATAAAATGAGTAAAAAGGGGAAAGAAATAATCCCAGAAAGACATGATGACAATGATGGAATCATTCCCAGAGAGCCAGTGTGGTGGGGAGAGACCTGTTGTCCAGGGTCAAGCTGGTGGGGGACAGAGGAGGGGTGGTTAGAGACACG
>NW_027748196.1:0-304 GCF_054177405.1 Leptonychotes weddellii | reverse complement strand
TCAATTACATTGGGGAATTGCAAATTTTCTGTCTTCTGGCACTCAGAAGATTTTGCTTTAAATTCTGGTTAAAATTATTATAGCTACTTGTATATTCATTTTCCCCACCAAGGGTTCTCATCTCCTTTCTTGTTTACACATAATTTGGCTGTACAATTGGTTTTCCTCTAAGCAATGGTTTTGACCTCAAAAAAAAAAATAATGATTTCTGGTATGAAGGCTCCTGAGTATTAATTGAGTTCTTTGGACCTTCAGGGGTCCCTTTGGCAAGAGAAGGAGCTGCTGAAGTTTTACTCTCATCCAG
>NW_027748195.1:0-4461 GCF_054177405.1 Leptonychotes weddellii | reverse complement strand
CCGCTCCTCGGCTCCGTCTCTGCAGCCGGCTTCCCCGCTCCGATCCCTGGGAGCTCTGCCATAGTCAGGCACCCCCGGTCTTTCTGTGACCCTGAGGGTCCTGAGACCACACTGTCCCGCAAGGGTTCCACCCCCGCTTAGCCACTGGAGTGACATCCCTCAGCGGAGCCGACTTCTACAAGTTCCGATTTTGTGCTCCGCTGCTCTATCACTTGCCAGAAGCGGCCGACGGAGGCCCCCTCCCCTGCCGTCTATCCTCCCGAATATTGCCTCGGATTCACTTCTCCGCACGTCCTACCTTCCAGAAAGTGGTTGCTTTTCTGTTCGGAGAGTTGTTGCTATTCTTTTTTGATCTCCTGTTGAGTTTGTACGTGTTCAGAATGGTTTGATCCCTATCTAGCTGAATTCCTGAGACCAGACGAAATTTAAGTCTCCTACTCCTCTGCCATCCTGCTCCTCCCTTCTGTAATCAGCTGCTTCTATTTGAAGTTAAAACAAAGGGAAGGAGTCAGGGAGGGGTAGCATTGCAGTAGAAAATGGTGTGGGTAAGTCTTTAGCATTAGACCAATAGTTTTCTTTCTTTTTTTTAAAGATTTTATTTATTTATTTGAGAGAGAGAAAATGAGAGAGACAGAGCATGAGAGGGGGGAGGGTCAGAGGGAGAAGCAGACTCCCTGCTGAGCAGGGAGCCTGATGCAGGGCTCGATCCCGGGACTCCAGGATCATGACCTGAGCTGAAGGCTGTCGCTTAACCAACTGAGCCACCCAGGTGCCCTCTTTTTTTTTTTTTTTTAAAGATTTTATTTATTTGTTTGACAGAGAGAGACACAGCGAGAGAGGGAACACAAGCAGGGGGAGTGGGGGAGGGAGAAGCAGACTCCCCGCTGAGCAGGGAGCCCGATGTGGAGCTCGATCCCCGGACCCTGGGGTCATGACCTGAGCCGAAGGCAGATGCTTAACAACTGAGCCACCCGGGTTCCCTGGGACCAATAGTTTTCTACCTTATTCGAACTTCTAGAGAGTTGGCATTTTGTTTGTCCCGAAAAAATGAATCGAATAGTAGTCTGTCAATAGCCGTGTGTTGGCTGCTTTAAGACCTCTGAGCCCAAGGACGGTTCTAAACCCCAGTGGCATTCAGTAAGGCTTCCTTCCAAAGGTGATATTTCAGTCTGGTCTGGTTTACTACTATAAGTGTTTGAATTATTGCCCCCAATACATGGCTACCTTTTTGTGGAGATTTAAGAGGACATTTTAGTCTTACAGACAGAGCCGTTGGAGACCCTTGGGCAGATGGTCATTTAATAAGAGTGAATGTGCTATTAATGAACTCCATCCCCTGGAGTTACGGCCTTTTTTTTGGGTCATTGGGGTCAGGAAACAAAGGACAGGTGAGACCCTGAAACATGTTTAATGGGAGGGATTTGATATCATAGGTCAAATTCACAGAAATTAATGTTGGCAAAATATATTGCAGCTTTGGTCCCCCTTATCATCAGGGAAACCCACACCCCATAGTAAAAGATGCCAATACTCCACGGGAAGTGTTTGCTCTTTCTTGGGTGGATCTGAAGGCTATGGGGCACACTGTCAGGAGCAGGAGAAACAAGGAGCCCGCACATCAGCTCTGTTGTGGCTGCTGGATGTTTGTCTTCAGGTGACGTCACATGAGCTTTCCTTCTGCTTCTACACCCAGAACAGTCAGACAGTCGTAGAACTTAGGAGCAGCCCCTGTCTGTGACCGAGCTTCCAGTGTCCCAGCATCGGGGACACCACTCAAGAGATTTATGATGCCCCCGGGATCAAAGATAAAGTGAGCAAGAATGCACAAAGTCTAGATGAAGGGATATAAGATGTTTCGTGGCAATAAATGTTTATTCAGACTCTGTACCCATAAAAGAGAAGGAACAAAAAACCACCAGGGGGGATAGACACATTGAAGGCCAGCCTTGCAGCTCGTGTGAGCATATGATATAGACCTTGCCCCTGACGTGGGGTCCAGAGAGTTAGTATCACCCTAGTCATTTCATGACCCTTGATATCACGTTCTCCCAGCCAGGAAAACTGAAGTAGTCTGGAAACTCAGTCAACATTTATTTTCTTTCTTACTGTGTGCCTTGCATTGTCCTCATTGCTGTGTTGTGACAAAGGACAAAGCAGCAAAGTTTTCATGGAACTTAAAGGTAGGCAAATTGAAAAGCAGTCTCCTTCTATTAGAAGAGATGTTCAGCTGAGGGACATTCTGGGTGCTGCAGGCCATAGAGCGGGGCCACCTCCACTAGTTTGGAGGTGTGAATGGTCTTCATAGCAGAAGTGACGGTTCCATTGAGATCTTAAGGCTGGAAGGAGTCAGCCAGAGCAAGAGTGACATAGAGGGCAGCTCAGCCATCCGATGGGAATGGGGGTGGCAGAGAGAGATGAAGGACAGCATGGCCCTTGAGGGAGCGAGTGACAGTGTCAGTATGGCTGATCACATGTGGACCAGGGACAAGGGCTTAGCTACAGAAATAAGGCTAGAAAGTAATCAGGGGCCATTTCTTCATGGCCTCGAAGGCCATGTGAGGGGGCAGGAGTTTGCCCTAATGGCCCTGGGGATCCTGTTGAGGGTTTCTGGTTTCAGATTCGCTTACGCTGGCTGAAGAGTGGGAATGGTTAGGGGCAGGACTGGGAGCGGGTTGGCTGTGAGGGGCCTGCTGGTGGTGTGAGGCCTGGATGTGTGTCATTGTTGCAGAAATGGGCAGAAAACAGTCCGTAGAGACATTCAGGGAGTCAGAGCTGGTCTTGGTGACGGTGTGAATTTCAAACACAGAAAGTCATTTCAGCTCTGAAGGCCTTCTTCGCTATCCTAGTCCTGGTGGGACTTGCAGATCCTCCTGCCAGCACCTTCATGTCGTCAGCCTGGGCCAGCTGGGAACCTCTCATCTGTGAGCCCCTGTGCTTCCTCTCCTGTCATCCACATAGAAGGATGGAAGCTGATTGGGGTTCTGGCTGTGCAGGTTCTCCTGTGTGCGGAGGGGCTGCATAGCCACAGCTGAGCCCAGTCTGACAGCCTGGGCTTCAAGTGGACAAGCTCTCCTCTGGAGGGGAGAGCTGTTTTGGAAACCCCAGTGGCTCTGGGGTCCCTGGCAGCTTGAAAGGGAGAAGGGCCTGGATGCTCCACATTCCTGTTTGTGGTGGAAAGGCCTCTTTCAGCAGGACTTCATTGAGTCCCCTCTCAGTCTGGACCCATTTGACCAAAGCTCAGATGTCAGGGCTAGGACTGCTCATTGCCCAGTGAAAAGCCACCAGTACTTAGCCTGACCTCAAGGAGAGGCCTCCTTGAATGGAGCTGGGAGACCCTGAGAGCCAGCTCTGTTTTCCCCTATCAGCCTGGCTGTTGGTAATTGGAAAACAGCAGGCAGACCTCCTTCTGCTGTTACCCCCCTCCCCAGAACGTTTCCTTCCTTAATCACTGTTAAACAATTAGCAAATGGCTCATTTATGTTTAGACGCAGGAGAGAGATGCAGAGTTAAGAACTGCTGTGGAGGAAAATGTTTCTCTTCTGTTCTGAGTGTGCACACACGAGGGAGGGGGAGAGAGCGAGCTTGCTTTACAGGGTTGGCATTTCTTTCAACATATTGTCGCTGCAGATTATATTATTTTCAGAGTCATCTTAATAGTTTCCAACAATTGCTACCAAGTAAAGGTCATGTTTGAAGTTCTTGGCAAATGGAGTCTGTTGGCTGGCATTTCTCATGCACAGGCTGTTCTGAGGGTTAGAGTGATCCAGAGTGTGGATTGTAAGACTCTGCAAGATAGTGGTGAGCTGTGTCTCTTCCTGATCTCCCTCAGGCTCTTGTGGCCCTGTGACCATGACCATGACAGGCACGGGACCTTCTTATGTACAGCAAGTCTGCTTTGCAACAGAGTTAAGAGTGTCAGTATTTGGGGGGATATTTTTGAATAGCCCTGCCTCCACAGGTAAGCAGCTCAGCGTTGGTCACTGAGCAGGATCCTTTAAGCTTGTTCTTTCTCAGCAAATGGAATTATTAAGCTTCTGTATCTGGGTCCAAGGTGGTTGCTGTGCCCCATCCAGAAAGGAAGAAAGAAAGGGGGCACAATTCAGAAGTCACTGGTGTCACTTCTGCTCACATCCTTTTGGACACAACTTAATCACAAGGCTCCATGAGGGTGCAAAGAAGTCTGGGAAATGTAGTTTTTATTCCGAGCAGCTATGTGCCTGGCTAAAATTTGAGAGTTAAATAATTAAAGGAAGGATAGAGTGGATATTGGGGTTACCTATCAGTCTCTATCCTAATAATGTTTTAAATAATCCTGATCATAAAGAAGATGTGGTATATATATACAATGGAATATTATGCAGCCATCAAAAGGAATGAGATCTTGCCATTTGCAGCGACATGGATGGAACTGGAGGGTATTATGTTGAGTGAAATAAGTCAAACAGAGAAAGACATGTATCA
>NW_027748194.1:0-304 GCF_054177405.1 Leptonychotes weddellii | reverse complement strand
GCCTGGGTGGCTCAGTCGTTAAGCGTCTGCCTTCAGCTCAGGTCATGATCCCAGGGTCCTGGGATCGAGCCCCGCATCGGGCTCCCTGCTCGGCGGGAAGCCTGCTTCTCCCTCTCCCACTCCCCCTGCTTGTGTTCCCTCTCTCGCTGTGTCTCTCTCTGTCAAATAAATAAATAAAATCTTTAAAAAAAAAAAAAAAAAGAAAGTAAACCTCTAAGACAGTGCTTCTCAAACTTGACTTTGTATCATGGGAGGCCTTGTTAAAACACAGATTATTGTCAACTCCCTCCATCCCCCCAGCCCT
>NW_027748193.1:0-304 GCF_054177405.1 Leptonychotes weddellii | reverse complement strand
GTTGAAAAATGGCCAACTAAACTCAACACATTACTTTCAATTTATAGACATCAGGGCTGCAAACGTGTATGTTGAAAGGCTTCATTTTTCCTATTTTGTAAGTACTTGTGAGCAGATGCTCTTTCACTGATAAAGGTAATTTGGTTAGCAATAATTCTGAATTTGAAATTTTCCATTTCACTGGGAATAAGAGTGTACACATAATGAATGAGCAGGCAAATGTATTATTGTCATCTTTCAGGTTGAAAAGACTCCTTTCACAAAGCCCTCCGTGGCAGGCTAGGGCATTGCCATCGCCTCAGCG
>NW_027748192.1:0-304 GCF_054177405.1 Leptonychotes weddellii | reverse complement strand
TTTCTAGGGTGCATCTTGCTTGGGTTCTATTGATATTTTGGACTCTGTTCATTTGCCCACCCATCATTCTCTGGGCAGAATGACTAGAAGGAGGAACTCACAAACAAAAAGAACCAGAGGCAGTGTTCTCTACCACAGAGCTAATTGATATGGATATAAGTAAGATGTCAGAGAGAGAATTCAAGATAGCAATCATAAAGTTAATAGCTAGGCATGAAAAAAGCATAAGTGACAATAAGGAATCTCTAAGGGCAGAAATGAGATCTAGTCAGGCCACTCTTAAAAATGCTATGAATGAGATGCA
>NW_027748191.1:0-304 GCF_054177405.1 Leptonychotes weddellii | reverse complement strand
GGGCTCCCTGCTCGGCAGGGAGTCTGCTTCTCCCTCTGACCCTCCTCCCTCTCATGCTCTCTGTATCTCATTCTCTCTGTCTCAAATAAATAAATAAAATCTTTAAAAAAAAAAAAAAAGTCCAAAGAAGTCATGTATCAGCCAGCAGTAAGGAGGTGCTATTGCTATACTCACTCATCAACACTACCTAGCTAAAGCTGGTATTGAGCTCTACGTCCTCAGCAACACTCTGCCATCAATGTGCTAATACACAAAAATCATTCCATGAGGTCAGTAGACCTTGGAGATATGCTGGTATAGTGTG
>NW_027748190.1:0-304 GCF_054177405.1 Leptonychotes weddellii | reverse complement strand
GGGTGGCTTTCCTGGGAGGGGTCCAGCAAAAAGCAGAAGCATGGCAAGCCCTCCAACACCCAGGACGTACAGCGTGGGTCTGGGCCACAGGAATCCATAGAACCTGGAGTTGGAACTCAGTCTCGGGCCTGAGATAGGAACGCTTCGTCACTGGCAGGTGAACACAGAGTTCTGACAGAAACCGGGGAGGTAAGACAGACTGCTTTTCTGTGAGGGCTCACTGAAGAGCTGGGGGAGCAAATTTTCAGCTCCTGGGTAGGGAGCAGGGTGCAGCCATATTCATCCCGCCCATTGGGGCCGCAAG
>NW_027748189.1:0-304 GCF_054177405.1 Leptonychotes weddellii | reverse complement strand
TCTGGGTAGCTGCGAGCCGACCGTCCTTCCCACGCTCTCTGTCACAGGGAGCAGAAGTAGGGACTCTCACGCCATCTTTCTGAGCCTTTTCTCCAAGGTAAAGCCAGCAGCTGGTTGTCCGCAGGAAATGTAAATCTTGGGACATTGAGAGGTTCTGTCTCATTTTCTCCGGTGTTGTGTGCTGGGAACTCTGAGGATTGTTCTGGATCCTGGGAGCCACAGTTGGGGAGGAGCCATGGGGCTCTGGGAAGAGCTGCTAAGTGTGCTGGTCCACACTGGGGACAGCATAGGTCCTTTGAAGCCC
>NW_027748188.1:0-304 GCF_054177405.1 Leptonychotes weddellii | reverse complement strand
CTGCACTAACCATTATAGTTTCCTAGTATGAAATCATTCAAGGGCTGTTAGAATTTGCCTAATGACTTAACAGTGTTTGACCACTGAAAAGTCTTTTATATCATTAAAAAAAAAAAAGAAGTAGAGAAGAAAGCTGCATAATCACTACCAAGTTCATATGTTTTGGAAAATTGTGTACTCCATGTTGAACTACTCCCCCCACGTAACCTTCTGCTGTCCCTGAGAAAGCTGGACTTTATTTGGCAGCTTCAAGGAACAAGGGGAGTATTATAGTACTGTGTTTGGGGATGAATCAGAAATGGTT
>NW_027748187.1:0-304 GCF_054177405.1 Leptonychotes weddellii | reverse complement strand
CCATGATGAAGCTGAGGCTAAGATTTTGCTTGAAATTATACCTTTACTTAGATTCCTCTCCTCTTTCCTGCTTCCCTCACTCTTCTAAGTTTCTTACGAGAGCACTCAATAAATTGCTTGCATTCAAGTCCTCACACTGTGGCCAGCTTCTGAGAAACTTGATGGGTAGAAATATGCTAAAGAATGGATCCAGAAACTCCATAACCTAAATTTTCAAAGCTTATAATTGAGTGGTAAAGGATTCTACTTCCCTCTTTAACTTTCCTGAAACTTTGATTTCAGGCTTCTGGCTTCCAGAACTGTG
>NW_027748186.1:0-304 GCF_054177405.1 Leptonychotes weddellii | reverse complement strand
TCCCATTTCTATCAACAGTAACCAGAGTAAGACTAATTTGTTTGCAAATTAGATCAAGTTTCAATAAACTTGGCTTCATTATTCACGTCAGTGCAGCAAGAATAGCAGTTGATCATATAGGCTCTTTTAAATCTGCTTTGCTGGAACTTTTCATAAATAGTCTCAGATATAAAAAGTCTTAAAATTTTTTATTGTAGCTCACACACAATGTTATGTTAAATTTAGGTGTACAACATAGTGATTGGACAGTTCTGTACATTACTTGGTGCTCACCACGATCAGTGTAGTTATCATCTGCCACCAT
>NW_027748185.1:0-304 GCF_054177405.1 Leptonychotes weddellii | reverse complement strand
TGAAGCATGCAAGGTGCTCGGGCACAAGAGGGTGAGACTGAGGGAAAGAGTGAAAGCCGACAGCAAATTGGTCTGGAGAGAAGACAGGCAGACCAGCTTTGCCAATTTGACAATGTTGTTGTTACCCACCCTGGCCTCATACGTGATGTGTTCAGGGGAAGATGAGAGTCAGCTCTCCATCAACAACGCAAGCCTTCTGCCTGCCACAAAAAAGAATCCTTGACTGTTTCTACTTTGAAGAGTTAAAAACCTAGAGATGGGTTCCTCATAGGTCCTCTATTTTCTCCTGCCACCTTTTCTCTCT
>NW_027748184.1:0-4461 GCF_054177405.1 Leptonychotes weddellii | reverse complement strand
TGCTGGAGTGGTGGGGGGTGGGAGGGATGGGGTGGCTGGGTGATGGACATTGGGGAGGGTATGTGCTATGGTGAACGCTGTGAATTGTGTAAGACTGATGAATCACAGACCTGTACCTCTGAAACAAATAATACATTATATGTTTAAAAAAAAAGGAGATAGCAGGAAGGGAAAAATGAAGGGGGGAGAAATAGGAGGGAGAGACGAACCATGAGAGACTATGGGCTCTGAGAAACAAACTGAGGGTTCTAGAGGGGAGGGTGGTGGGGAGATGGGTTAGCCCGGTGATGGGTATTAAAGAGGGCACGTACTGCATGGAGCACTGGGTGTTATACGCAAACAGTGAATCATGGAACACTACATCAAAAACTAATGATGTAATGTATGGTGATTAACATAACATAATAAAAAAAAGCACATATTAACTAGTATGATAAAGTAAATATTTTATTATCCTTAAAAATGTAGTTACATAACAATCATCCGTGGTTTATAAGAGTTCCTTTAAGTTAATTGAACCACATTCATAACGTTTTTATTGTGTGTCTGATACTTTACTGGATCAAGTGATGAACATTTAAAAGTGCATATACAGGGGCACCTGGGTGGCTCAGTCGTTAAGCGTCTGCCTTCTGCTCAGGTCATGATCCCGGAGTCCTGGGACTGAGCCCCACACTGGGCTCCCTGCTCGGTGGGAGGCCTGCTTCTCCCTCTCCCACTCCCCCTCCTTGTGTTCCCTCTCTCACTGTGTCTCTCTCTGTCAAATAAATAAATAAAATCTTTAAAAAAAAAGTTCATATACAGAGGGGCACCTCTGTGGCTCAATTGGTTAAGCATCTGCCTTCGGCTCAGGTCATGATCCCAGGGTCCTGAGATCGAGCCCATCATTGGGCTCCCTGCTCAGCAAGGAGTCTGCTTCTCCCTCTCCCTCTGTGCTTTCTCTCTGTTGCTCTCAAATACATAAATAAAAAATCTTAAAAAAATAAAATACAAGTTAATATATAGAAACTGACCTTGTGAATCTTCTACTCTAATGAGCACAGTTAGATTTACTCACTTGAAACAACCACTCAGTAGTGCTTGGTGGGGAAGTACATTCATGTGAAAATCTAGGAGAATGACCTCTGAGTCTACAGAGCCTTTATGTCAGACATAAAGGAAATACTTCCCTAAGTGATGGGAAATGCATGCTCTCATTTCTTTTTCTAAGGCGTTCTAATAGTTTAAACTTAACAGGGTCCTTTCTGTGTTTTCAGCTTGGGTTGGTCACAAAACAAGGAAAAGCAATTCAAAACAAAAATAAACTCTCCACAGAACTGGCACATTCTGGATCTGGAACTTAGACTGGATAATTTTGTATTATTTTAAAATGTTATTAAATTTGTCTCTTGCTATAATTTAAAAATTTTATGAAAATGACTGCAGTAGTTTAGTAAGCAAAATAGTTCAGGCTACACAAAAACTTCTTTTGTTTTTTTCTTCCTCAATTCCGTTTAATACTGTGAAGTAAACTAGCCTTTCTTTCTGCCTACTCTTCATATAAATAACTTGGTCCTGGGAATTTCACCTCCCTTAGGATCTCAGTAGTCTGCAATTCTCTGTTTCATGTCTCACTGCTGTGATTTCCAGAAGCAGAGCGGTGCCCAAAGAAGGCAAAAGAAAGTGGGATTTTGGCAACAAAAATCACATGAGGTCCTGTAACCCATGTACTCTGCATTGTGAAAGACATTTTAAAAAGAGGGATAGAGCAGAAACTTGTTGCTTTCAGTAAGCTTATAATTTAAAAGAATAAGTAGTAGTAGTATATAAATATTCCAAGTCTTATAAAGATGAATAATGTATTTCAATACACTTATTGGAACCCACAACTCTTGCATTGTTTCACATTATCTTTACTCTGTACAACCCTCAGTGCTTTGCTCTCTCTGTCTTTCTCCTCCTGGCACCCTGATGGGTCCTACCTTCAGCTCAGTCCCTGACAGTTTCTCATCCAGTCACCTTTAGGGCCAGGAAGTGTGGTAACTGGCTTAGCCCTATTTTCTGGTGGGCTTGTGTTAACTGTGTCCGGTGTCTTAGGACCTGCTGAGTGCCAGGCAAATGTCAGCCATCTGCCTAATTCTCTCCTCCTTAGGATTCAGTCCGATGAGTTACCTAATAGTCCAGTGCTCTAGGACTACAGCACTTCCCTGACCTCAGCTGCTGCCGGAGCTTGGAGTTGTTGTCTCCTGCCAGTAGGTCCCCTTTCTGTTATCTATTGTTGCATAATCAACTTTCTCAAAATGCAATGGTTTCAGATAATCACGGTTTCTTCATGGTGAGATGCCTCCCTGCTCCTTGTCCTCCCCCCAACCCATCTCTTTCTCTCTCTGTCTCCCCCTGCCTCCCCGCCCTTCTTCCCCTCCCTCACCTGTGCTCATCCTTTGCGGCTAGCCACAACATGGTGGCTTGGGCTTCTCATGCAAGAAGTTTCAGAGTAGGTGGGTTTCTTACATGGCCTCTGGCTTGCTCAGAGAGAGTGTCCCAAGGGACAGGACTTGGATGCTGCTAATCATGTAAGGACTGGGCTCAGAAACTTGCACAGCATCACTTCTGGCAAATTCTATCGTCCAAAGCAGTCACAGAGTCTGCCCAGATTCATGGGATAGGATATAGACCCCATCTGTCAGATTGTCAAAAAGGTTGAGGCCATCTTTAATCTGCCATGATTCCCATTTCCCTGAAGTCCCGGCGGCTTCAACCACTGGTAGGAGACCTGCTGTGGTTGACTAGAACATTGCGAGCAACGTGATATAGCTGCACTTGACCCCGTCTGTGTCCATGCTTCATGCAACTGATCATGCACCAGTGCTGAGGACTGCCCAAACCTTTCTCACGAGCTTGTGGTGCCGTTTTGGGCACAGTGCCCCAGCTGCCTAAATGTTCTTGCGGGAGCAGCCACTGTGGACCGTGTCCCCAGTCACGCACAGTCTCCACCCTCTCTGCCCTTGCCTCACTCTCCATGACAAAGCCCGCTCCATAATAACAAGCATCTCTGTGTCTGAGTTTTAAGAGAAACACTTCCTTAAAATGCATCCCTTAATGGTGCCATTGCAATGCTTGTGATTTGTGTGTGAGGACAATTCCTTAATGGTCAGACCAGGTACATACCGCGTTGCTGAGGCACAGTTGTGTCTGTGTGTCCCTACGCATTAGATGGCCGTGCTGGGGATTACTGCGGTGTTTGCAGGGAAAACAACCTAAGGGACATCAGTGATCACATAACGCTACTATTTGTCTAGCGCTTTACAGTTTACTGACAACTTTTATGTACTACCCCAT
This sequence comes from Leptonychotes weddellii, assembly GCF_054177405.1. Classification (NCBI taxonomy): domain Eukaryota; kingdom Metazoa; phylum Chordata; class Mammalia; order Carnivora; family Phocidae; genus Leptonychotes; species Leptonychotes weddellii. Next base: position 1,143 of record NW_027748184.1, on the reverse strand, counting down.
GCAGTTCTTGTGATTTTGACAGTTGGTATTACTGTTAAAAAAAAAACCAAAAAACCCTCTTTTGGGGGCGTCTGAGTGGCCCAGTCCGTTGGGCATCCGACTCTTGATTTCGGCTCAGGTCATGATCTCAGGGTTGTGGGATCGAGCCCCGTGTTGGGCTCTGTACTCATTGGGGAGTCTGCTTCTTTCCCTCTCTCTCTCTCTCCCTCTGCCCCTCTCCCTGCTTGCGTGCTCTGTCTCTAAAATAAATTTAAAAAATCTTTAAAAGACCCCACCTCCTTTAGAGAAGATATAATTAATAATAACGGCATAGTAGTAAGTGGTTCACATGCAAGGGTCTCCTTTATCTTCACAGCTATTACTCATTCATTCATATTCATTCATTTATTCCATAAATATTTGTTGAGCATTAGGCACTGGAGATTAAATGGTGAGAGAAAACAGATGTGTCTTTTCTCAGGGAGCCTATAGTCTATTAGACTGATGTTAATTAAACAATCTCACAAATTAGAATGGATTTAGAACTGTGATCCCTGCCCTGAAGGTGAAGTCTATGGTGGTTTGAAAGCAGCATGTGGCCTAGTCCTTGAGGGTATAACCACTGACCTGATACCTGAGGAAAGAGGAGGCATTTACCAGGGTAAAGGGTGGGGAGGAGCCCATGTTCCAGGTGGACGGAATAGCTTTTGCAAAAGCGCTATGGTTGGGGGTGGGGAGGGGATGGTTCCTTCCAAGCACTGAAAGAAAGCTACTGTGCCTAGAGCACGAGCCCTATGGGGTAGGATTAATACTAATCCCATTTTACAGAGAAGGAAAATGAAGACCAGGCTGATAATACAGCCAGGAAGTGGCAAAGCCAGAGCTGGAGCAGAGCTCTTCTCATTCCTCAGCTCCTATTCCTCGCTGTATGGCTTGCTATTTGAGGCAGATGGATTTCAGCCTGTGTTCAAGAGGGATGAAAATGTAGCACAGCCAGGGTGGGAAACCTCCATCCTAGGCAAGAAAGCCTGGAGTTGCAGAAAGCATGAGCTGAGAATTTTGAGTAAGGCAGCTGAGCTCCTGTGGAGAGCTTGGACAAGGAGTGCAGTTGAAGAAGAAGAGGGGGAGGAGGAGGGGGAGGGGGAGGTGAAGGAAGAGGAGGAG
>NW_027748183.1:0-14112 GCF_054177405.1 Leptonychotes weddellii | reverse complement strand
AGCTTCTATGCACAGCTTTGGCAGGAAATTCTGGGTGCCATTTGAAGATACAGCTCATTTATCTCTCAGGTTTAACCAAAGAGTGATAAAAATGATTCCTTTCTAGGTGGTGGAGAAAAAGAAGGAAGAGGCACACCTCACATGGGAACCAAGAGACTGAATCAAGGCTGCATGGAATCCAGCCTCAGTTCAATGAAGACCGCTAAATATACTGGATGGATGGCTACTGTTTCCTTTCTCTTCACATCCCAGAGCTGCTTCTCTTGCTCCAAAAAGATGACCAGGTCTGGCTTCCACACAATAAGACCCAGGAAGAGGAGGTGTCCATAGTTCTCTAACATCACATCCCTGTACAATTCCCGCTGAGTGTGGTTCAGGCATCCCCACTCCTCCTGAGAGAATTCTATGGCCACATCCCTGAATGTCAGCAGTCCCTGGGAACTGGCCATTTCTTCTTCTTTCACCTTGTCCTCTAGATTTCTTTGTCAGAAGAGATTCATCCATAATGACTCATCTTACTGATTGTTCTCTGACATGTAAAGTTTATCAAAGTATCAGAAAGGTTCAGGATTGGGGAATCTGGCTCACCCCCCCACCCCACCCCAACCCTACCCTGTCAGCGTCACCACCACCTCCAGGAAGAAGACAACACAAATCCTTCAGGATGGCTGCTAATCAGAGCCTCAGGAAACAATTCTCCATGACCCTGTCACGTTGCTCCACCCTAAACAGGTTTTGCTCCAGGGAAAGGCTTTCTTGCATCTAACAGAGTCTCTTGTGCTGACAGTTGTATATTTTTCTTTCACCTGTTTTTTTAAGTTGAGGTATAATTGACATAGCATCATATTGCTTTCAGGTGTGCAATGCAATAGTTGATATTTGTATATATTTACTGTCTGCAAAGTGTAGGTATGGAATCACAGAGCGCTGGTGCTGCAAGGGAGCTCAGTGCACAGCTTTGTGATACAACAGGAGCGGAAGTACGGGCCCAGTGAGGCCAAGTTCCCACAGATGGTTGGGAGCAGAGAGGCCTGGTCTCCTGGGCCTGAAGAGCATTTCTTTTCACCATATGGAATTCATTTGCAGATACATTTAAATCCCTCCCCAGACTCCATTTCTCAAGTTGAAGATGATCTTTTAGCCTTTCCCAAAACTTCAGATATTTTCTTATTTTCTCCGAGTTCTCTGTACACAGATTGAGTTGTGGTGTGGAGACCATGCTGTTCTCAGAACAAGTAGCAGGCTCTACTGTTAGTGTCTGGGATAATATTCTTATCATTAACAATCCATTAATAAAGCCAAAATATCTCTTGAGCTCTTACGCACCACATGTCAGACAGTGATGTATGCACTGAGTACATAGGAATGAACATGACAGCCCATCCTTCAAGGGCCTTGGAGTTTGAGGGAGATGTTGATAGCTTAGGGGTTGACCAAGGTATGAAGGAGGAGATGTGTGGGGGGGGTGGCTTGGAGGGGTGGTTTGGGGCCCAAGAAAGGGTATCATCATGTCTATGGGGCTTTGGGAGAAACTTTAAGGGAAGTTTTGACAAAAAGTGGGGTTTTTTGCTGGCTCTGGAAGAAGGCACTACTTGGTGGGTAAGTGGAGCAACCCATTTTTAGCCTTCCCTACTTTGGTGTTTAAGCACCATTTTTAGCCTTCCAGTGTTCAGCAGTGTTGAAGCACTAAAGTAGTGTGTTTGGCATGACTTACATATGCATGTGTGCACCTGTGTGCAGGCACATATATATGTGTGTGTCTTCAGTAGCATTTTTTGGAGTAACAAGATCACATGGGTTTTGGAAAGATCACTTCGGTTGCAATGTGGAGAATGAATTGAAGGGAGAAGAAAGGAAAATCCATTTAGGCGACTAAAATAATAGTCCAGAAAGAAATGATGAAGATTTGGATGAGGCAAGGGCCATATCAGGAGAATAATCCACAGGATTCAGTGGCCCCTTGGATACTGAGTGTTGAGGAGCTTGTCTAGGAGTTTTATGGTATTAGGTCTTCTGTTTAAGTCTCTGGTCCATTGTGAGTTAATGTTTGTGAGTATTGTAAGACAGGGGTCCAATTTCATTTTTTCTCCATGTAGTTAACCAGTTTTCCCAGCACCATTTGTGGTGGTGTTCTTTTCCCATTGGATGTTCTTGGCTCCCTTATCAAATACTAGCTAACCAGACAAGCAGGGGTTCAATTTTGGGCTCTTTGCTCTGCTCCATTACCTACAGGTCTGTTTTTATACCAGTACCATGCTGTCTTAATTACTATAGCTTTGTAGTAGCGTGAAATCAGGAAGTGTGATGCCTCCACCTTTGTTCTTTCTGTGATGGCCTTGGCTCTTTGGCGTCTTTTGTGGTTCCATACAAATTTTAGGATTGTTTACTCTATTCCTGTGAAAAATGTTGTTGCAATTTTGATAGGGATGGCAATGAATTTATAGCTAGCTTTGGGTATCAAGGACTTTTAATAATATTAACTCTTCTAATCCATGAGCCATTTGTTTGTGTCTTCTTTGATTTCTTTCGAACAAGTCTTGTAGTTTTCATTGTATTGATCTTTCACTTCCTTGGTTAAATTTATTTCTAGGTATTTTATTGTTTTTAATGCTACTGTAAATGGGATAGTTTTATTTTTTTCAGATATTTCATTGTTAGTGTATAGAAATGCAACTTGTTTTTGTGTATTGATTTTACAGCCTTCAGCTTTACTGAATTCATTGGTTAGATCCAACAGTTTTTTAGTTGAGTCTGGGATTTTCAATACAAGATCACATCATTTGAAAACAATGCCAAATTTCCAGTTGGAATACCTTTTTTTTCTTTGTCTTGCTTGATTGCTCTAGATGGGACTTCCAGTACCATGTTGAGTAGGAGTGGTGAGAGTGACCATCCTGAGGCTCTCCTCCAGTTTTAATATTTTATTCAAGTTTTATTTTAAGTGATGATAATTTAAGCAGTTGAAGGAGGAGGGTCTAATTCCAAACAAAAGGGAAGACTAAAATGAACCCATTAAACTTCTAAAAAGCCAGCTGAGTGGTGATCATGCAACAGAAGTCTGATTTCGATCCCAAGGGTTGTCACCATGTGACTGCAGTGATACACTCTTCCCATCTTGCAGCTGGAACTCTTGGCAGCTATGTCAGACTCTGGTGCAAAGGCAGCAGATCCATAAGAGAGAGAATTAAGTCCTGAGTCATGGCTTTCATCACGTCCACCCTCTCTACCCCAAAACAGCACAGAGGAAACAGCTACTTTCCCTGACGACCACTTTTGAGGAGGATGGAGTAAGAGGTAGTGATGTAGGCATCTCTTCTGAGGGGCTCTGTGTTGGGGCATAGCTTCAGCAATCAACGAGACAGTTCACAACTACACCTTAGCTTAACTTAGCTTTTACAGAGCCTCAAGGTCAGCCACAGGTGAGAGCTATGGTCTCTCCTGAGCCTTTACACGGCCCTGGGCATGCATGTGGCCTTCTAGATTCCCAGAAATATGTGGGGGCTTTTCAAAGCCCTTATTCGAATACCCAGAGCTCCTCATTCCCTAGTATTTCCACCCCCACCTTTTGGCCAATCTACTGTGATCTGTTATCCACTACCTCATGCATCAGTGACTAAAACATTTGCCTAGAAAGGTTTTCGATAAATGGCCCCAGATAGCAGCTTTATCACAAGGCCAGAAATCCAAGCCTTTAGAACATGTCTCCCAGGGAACCTCCAGACAGATCAAATAATGGCAATTCTTTGCAAATAAGGTCCATTCTTCCCCCTCTGGTGCCTGACCCAGGGATGCAGACTGTTATTTTAAAGGCTAACACTCATTGACGCATTGGGGGATGGGCTAGGGTAATATGAAATGCTGCTTATGGAGATTCAGGCCTTTTTTTGGAATAAGTGCCCCCCAGGTTACTGCATGGTTTTGCGTAGATTCTAGAGTTCCAAATGAGTTTATTCTGCCTGTTTTTTTGTTTCATTGATTTTTATGCAGATGTGGATTTTTGGATTTCCTTACTCTGACAATTTTTGCTCTCATCACCCATGAGTGAGTTTCTTAAGAGTAAATAGGTTCTGTATTTTATTTATCTACATGCTGAGGAAACTTTTGGTCACAGGATAGATGTTTGCTACATACTTGTTGCATAAAGGAATGCATGGATCAGTAGGAATTGAAAATAGAGACATTTGAGAAGCTTGGCCATGACTGGAAGTAGGTATGTGGTGCCTGGAGGGGAGATAGTTCTGAGGGAGTTTTTTTTTTTTTTTTTTAATTGAACACATTTATAGGATGTGGTGAGAAACCGCTGGAGTGAGAACATTAAAAAATCTGTATTACTACATGGCTGTGTTCACCATCTTTGTTTTTGGCAATGGTGTGACTCTGGCCCTAAGTCAGCCTGTGGTTCCCTTCATCCTGAGCTCTTTCCTTTCACATCTGTCTGCTTAGAGTCTCTACAGTAGATGTTTATGGAAAAATATATTCTTGGGCGCCTGGGTGGCTCAGTTGGTTAAGCGACTGCCTTCGGCTCAGGTCATGATCCTGGAGTCACGGGATCGAGTCCCGCATCGGGCTCCCTGCTCGGCGGGGAGTCTGCTTCTCCCGCTGACCCTCCCCCCTCTCATGCTCTCTCTATCTCATTCTCTCTCAAATAAATGAATAAAATCTTAAAAAAAGAAAAAAAAAAAAGAAAAATATATTCTTTCTTACAATGCTTTTTTGAGATAAAATTCACATACCATAAAATTTCACTTGTTTTAAGTGTACAGCCCCAGTGATTTTTAGTGTATTTATAGAGTTGTGCAACTATCACCACTATTGTCCAATTTTAGAACATTTCCAGCGCCTCAGAAGGGTCCCTTGTGGCCGTGTGCAGTCCCCCCCGCCCCTCGCCCCTAGTGTTGGGCCAGCATGGGTCCACTATCTGTGCTCGTGGAGTTGAGGTTTTGTGCTCACTGAGGGAGCTCGAGTGTGGTTCCGTGTTCCTTCTCAGGCAGAGCTGAGACCCCAGCCCACCCTGTGTGCTCCCACCACAAGCCAGGTTAGCTGGGAGACCTCAGTGGGCCCTTCTCGACAAGGATGCCCGCTAGAATAAAGCCCACTGCCCTAAGGCAACCAACATGTGTCGTAAATTAGCTTATCTCAGGGCGGCTAAGTGACTCAGGTAGTTAAGTGTCCAACTCTTCATTTCAGCTCAGGTCATGGTGTCAGGGTAGTGAGATCGAGCCCCGCATTGGGCTCTGTGTTGGGCACGGTGCCTGCTTAAGATTCTCTCTCTCCCTCTGCCCCTCCCCCACATCCCCTTGCTTGCACGCTCTCTCTCTCTAAAAAAAAGAAAAAATCAGCTTATCTCCTCTCTTCCTACAGGGCACTAGCTATGGAGCATTCTTGGGAAAACAGAAAAACAGTCCTTCAGATCACTTGTCTGTAGGCTAAATCCTGATTGAGAGGGCTTTAATGAGAAAGGATGGGGAATAGGATCAGGCCTTCAGAGACTTCTGAACCAGTCGTTATTTTAACAGGTCATTACAAGCTGCCTCTCCACGCCCCGGTACTCTGCATCAGGTACTGTGCGGAGCTAAGGATGTAGGATTCCTACCCTGGAGGAGCCCATAGCCTCTCAGGGTTGCTGATGACAGGCTTGCCCATGACATTGTCAGACAGGAAGGTAACAGATCTCCAGGTGGTGGGAGGACTCTCCTTCTTGGATGGCTCACTGGGAGGAGAGCTCTGTGGTCCTAGAAAATTAAGCAGGCTGGGGAATACCAGGCAGACATTGTCCTAATCTGTACTCTTCTGGGGAAGAATGTTTTAAATTTCTCCCAACATATTTGTTCATGGAAGCCAAAGATCAGCGTTTTATTAGGAGGGAGCTGTAGTGAGCTGGAATGAGTCTCATCTTCAGTGGTGTGATCTTGCTCAGGAAGTGGACCTCGGGATGGTCTTGGACTCCTTGGTGAACCACCAGAAACACCAATTCATTTAATGAAACATACAAGTTAGGAATGTGTATTTGCATACCGTGAAGTAATCTCGGGCACATGTGAAAACACATCACGAAATACCACAAGGCGGGTGCCTGGGTGGCTCAGTCGTTAAGCGTCTGCCTTCGGCTCGGGTCATGATCCCAGGGTCCTGGGCTCGAGCCCTGCATCTGGCTCCCTGCTCAGCGGGAAGCCTGCTTCTCCCTCTCCCACTCCCCCTGCTTGTGTTCCTGCTCTCGCTATGTGTCTCTCTGTCAAATAAATAAAAAAAAAAAAAAAAGAAAAGAAATACCACAAGGCATTTCATGGAATGTCCTGCTGTGTCTGGTTTTTCTAACAGTCATTTGCTATTCATTCGTTCGTTTTCTGCCAGCTCTTGTTGGATAATTGGTACCAGGTTGCAGATTTTAGGAAAAATCTAGGATTAAAAACTCAAAATTGGGAAAATTCTATCCAATATTTGTGTATGCATATGAAGGGGCAAAAAATTGGCACCATTTAGTTTTATCAGCAGGACACCTCGTTCAGGGCAGGGAGAGGGGGCAGGGTTTGAGAACCACTCACTACAAGTCGCTGGGGAGGATTGTGTAGGAGTTCTCTTCAAATAGCGGAAGCCCTTCTTTATCGACTGCCTGCTGGCCATTCCTTATCCTTTTCCGTGGGAAGCTGCATCCCCGCCTCTCACTGCCTCTCTGTGATGGGCATACTGGGGGAACCCAGTCGGCTAAGAGTTCTGGACCCAGCTGGTGCACTGTAACCTGGTGGCAAAGATCTCTTTTGTTTTATTTTCCTTTTCTGCAAAATAGAAATGATAATATTCCCTTGCTGATGTCTCAGTTTTTCCCATGGAAGTCAAGTATTACTGAATAAATATAAAGAATCATTAATTGGGGCGCCTGGGTGGCTCAGTCATTAAGCGTCTGCCTTCGGCTTGGGTCATGATCCCGGGGTCCTGGGATCGAGCCCCACATCGGGCTCCCTGCTCGGCGGGGAGTCTGCTTCTCCCTCTCCCACTCCCCCTGCTTGTGTTCCCTCTCTCGCTGTGTCTCTCTCTGTCAAATAAATAAATAAAATCTTAAAAAAAAAAAAAAAGAATCATTAATTGTTTTGCTTGGGGATTGTGTAGTCATGATTCCGCCTCTCCCTGGATGGAGTCCCAATGGCTGCCTCCATGATGGTGCCCGGTGGCCGCACCTTGTGGGATGCATGCCCCGTGTGTCAGCCTCTCACAGTTGGGTTGTCCTGTGTGTCCAGAGTGTGGCAGGAGCGATGTTGTGCCCCTGGAGATTAGGCTATACGAGGCGCCAGTGTGGCTCTGTCCTCTGGGGAAGCCAGCTGCCTTGTGGCCACCAGCCATCCTGCGGACCGTCCCACCTGATGAGGCCTCTGGCCAGCGGCCATCTGACTGACTTCGAAGTGGCTGCTGCCTAGACGTAGATGTTGCAGCCTTTCACGCCTTCAGATGACCGCAGCCCCGGTCACTGCTTTGCTGGAATCTACAGAGATCCGAAGCCAAAGAGAGGCGGCTGAGTTGTTCCAAGCCTCCTGACTCTCTGAGTTAATAAACGCTTGCTGGTTTCCTGCTCTGTTCTGGGGTAACTTGTAATGCAGCGTTAGGTAACTGGTACAGTCCTCAAATAGAAAAACGTGTGTATTTGCCCATAGAACGTGTGCTGGTCACTTGGAGGCTACTCAGCTTAACCAACACTTGAGAAACAAAAGTGAAAGCGAATGATGGAAGGGCGGGAAGGTAGAATGTAGACGTGCCTGTGAAGGTTTATTCCCCACTGAGGCTGTCTGTCCTGCACAAATGCCCAGAACGACACCATAGGTACCTTCCACGAGCTTCCGTGACCCGCCAGCAGATGTGTTTCTGGCCTGACAGCCCGAGCTGTGGTTCCTCCAGAGGAGGCCTGCGGCGCCTCTCCTGCACAGCCCGGCCCTGTGTGCCACCCTCTGGCCATGGCAGCCTCTGGAGGGACAGGGGACACCAGGAGCCCAAACGCGAGAACCTATAACGTCAGTGTGAGGAGGTCATCCTGTCTTCCCCGGACAGCCTCCCTCCGCGCCTTCCTGTGTCTGCACGTGCTCTTCGTCGCGCCGTCGGCCAGCTCCGGTCGCTGCCCTGCTGACCCCAAGGGACTGACAAACAAGTGGCTGCCCCAGGGGCAAGGCCACGGCAGCTGTCTTCATGGCACGGCTGGAGCTTGCAGCTCCCGGGACGTGCAGCTGGCCTGAAGCGGATACAAGGGAAGGACGGCAGCAGCGGACACACGCTGATCCCACGAGAGCAGACGGGACACTCGTCCATCCTCGTTGCCTCTGCCCCTGCTGCATGCCCGTCCCGCGGAAGTCAGGACCTCTCACCAGGGAGCTACCCACACACCTCTGGGGAAAGTGGGCCATAGCCGGAGCCCACGAGGGGTTGGCAGGTGAGGGCCGCGGGCGAGCTGCTGCAGCAGGGGGTCCTGTTTGTGGGGCCCTGACCAGCAGCACGCTGGACACGCGGTTCAGCGAGAGGTAGTCCGGCCTGGCCGTCGCCGCCCTACAGAACCACCCCACCTGGCCCCAAACACGTCTCACCATTCAGGACCAGACAGAAGGAGCCCACTAAAGAAACACTTGGTTGTTACTGGTGCTACAAGACTAGTAGTGGAAGTTTTGATGTCAGGCCTCTTTTCTGTTCCTAAGAATTATTGAGGATCCCACAGATTTTTGTTTATGCAGGTTATGGCTACAGATATTCATCCTAAAAATTAAAGAAATTGAAAACTATTTATTTATAAATGAGAATAATAAACCATTACATGCTATTATAAATGACATCTTTTAATAAAAATATCTATATTTTCCAAAATTAAAAAGATCTGATGGGAGAAGAGGTACATTGTTTTACATTTTGAAATGCAGTGGGCAGGCTGGAGACCCGCGAGCCGAGGGTGTGGGTCTGAGCCATAGGCCCTGAGAGCCAGAGCGCAGAGAGGCACATGCTGGTCCGGGGGCAGGAGAAGACCGTGTCCCGGCTCAGCAGTCAGACACAGAGGGAGTTGCTCCCCTTTCTGCCCTATCCAGGCCTCCGTGGATGGCTGAGCCCCACCCTCACTGCTTTACTCAGTGTGCAGATTCAGGTGTGAATCGCCCAGAATAGTGTTGAACCACATACCTGGGCCCCTGTGGTCCAGGCCAGGTGACACATAAGATTGGCCATCACACCCCAGGAGTGAGACAGAGCTTATCCTGGTCTGTGGCTCCTGCAGACCCCCGTCCTGGTCTAGAACTGGTGTAAGGGAGCCTGAGCCCACGTGGGGGTAAGAGGAGCACTATGTGGAGGAGGAGCACCATGTGGACTGGTGCCTGGAGTGGAGATCAAGGCTGAGGAGGACAGTCCTGGCTCCCTGTGCCTCCAGATCAAATCCTGGGGCTCCCCCACTCGGCAGCTCCACTGGCCACACCTTCTTTACCTTTTCATTTGTCGGTGGACAAACAACTTTGGTCATTTCCATATCTTGGATTGTGAATAATTCTGCAATGAACATGGGAGTGCAAATATCTCTTCTAGATCCTATTTTCATTTCCTGTGGATATGTACCCAGAATGGGATTGCTGGATCTAGTTCTATTTTTCACTTCTTGAGGAACCTCCACACTGTTTTCCAGAGTGGCTGCACCAGCTTGCATTCCCACCAACAGTGTAAGAGGGTTCCCCTTTCTCCGCATCCCCGCCAACACCTGTTGTTTCTTGTCTTTTTGATGAAGGCTGTTCTGACAGGTGTGATATCTCATTGTGGCTTTGATTTGCATTGTGGAGATGAGTGATGTTGAGCATCATTTCATGTGTCTGTTGGCCGTCTGTATGTCTTCTTTGGAAAAAATGACTCTTCAGTACCTCTGTTTTAAATCGGATTTTTTTTTTTTGCTATTGAGTTATTTAAAATATTTTGGATGTTAACCCCTTGTCAGATATATGATTTGCAAATATCCTCTCCCATTCAGTAGGTTGCCTTTTCATTTTTTTTTTTTTTAAAGATTTTTTTATTTATCTGAGAGCGAGAATGAGAGACAGCATGAGAGGAAGGAGGGTCAGAGGGAGAAGCAGACTCCCTGCCGAGCAGGGAGCCCGATGCGGGACTCAATCCCGGGACTCCAGGATCATGACCTGAGCCGAAGGCAGTTGCTTAACCAACTGAGCCACCCAGGCGCCCCGGTTGCCTTTTCATTTTGTTGATAGTTTCCTTTGCTGTGCAGAAGCCTTTAAGTTTTGCTTATTTTTATGTTCCTTTTGTATTTGGTGTCAAATCCAAAAAGTCATTGTCAAGGAGCTTACCCCCTATATTTTCTTCTAGGAGTTTTTATGGGGTTAGGTCTCATGTTCAAATATTTAATCCATTTTACTTGACTTTCTGCGTAAGATTTAAATAGGGGTCTAGTTGCATTCGTTTCCATGTGGCTGGCTGTCCAGTTCCCCAATACCATTTACTGAAGAGATTGTCTTTCCCCCTCGTATATTTTGTCTCCTTTGTCATAGATTAGTTGGCCATATAGCATGGATGTATTTCTGGGCTCTTGATTTTCTGTTCCATTGGTCTGTGTGTCTGTTTCTATGCCAGTACCAACCTGTTTTGATTACTTCAGTTTTGTAATATAGTTTGGCATCAGGAAGCGTGATGCCTCCAGCTTTGCTCTTCTTTCTCAAGATTGCGTTGGCTATTTGGGGTCTTTTGTGCTTCCCTACAGTTAGTAGGCATTTCAGTCTGGAGGAGTCGTGGGCCTTGCATCTGGGGATGTGCTGAGGCCGGTCTAGCAACAGTTCATCTCAAGCCCAGAAGAGAAGCCCCTGGGAATTCACACGTTGTTTGTTCATGTCTCCGTGTCATGAGCCAGCCTGGGGGATGCCCCAGCCCAGGAAATGAATATATCGTGTGCACAGATAAATGGTGTTCATGGTTACCGATGCACCGACAGACTGGAGCTCCTGGGGGGGCGCTGACCCAGCATTTCCCTGAGAGTACAGGGTTGCGCATGGGCATCCACGGGGCCGCAGGTGCTCACAGGGCATCCTGGACATCGATGCTGGCTGGGGGTGGTCCCTGAGCTGGTAATCTCTGGCCGTCCGTGGTTTGTGTCCCAACGGGCCATTCAGCAAGCAAACATTCACTAACACCCGCTCTGAGCCAGAAGTGTGTGAGTGCATGGAACGCCTCCATGGGCAAAAAGGCAAAGATGCCTACCCTCTAACGGGGACACGGGTAGTTATGATAAACGCAAGCACACGGATCATCATCACATGCCGTCAGGCTGTTCTGGGTGCCAAGGTGGGAATGAGCAGGGCAGGACGCGCTAGACTAACCACCAGGGGGCAGCCTCCTCCAGGCTAGCCCGCGCTCCTCCTCGCCGTGCTGGTCCCTAAGACCGTGGGGCCAAGAGTGGAGCCCAAGCTCGGTGTCTGTCTACAGGCCGGGACACCAGAGGGCCCTAGAAAGGGGCGTAGGAAGTGCAGACTCCTGCTTGACCGCCTGCCCCAGCCCTCGACAAGCAGCTCCCAACCCCGGATCCCCAATCTGAGGGCGGCCCTGGGTGGGGCAGGCAAACCGACCTTCAAAGCCTAGCCTGTCCTTTTTGGGAAAGTGGGAGCCAGAAATAAGCAACCGTTCTCTTATAAGTTTTTAAAATCATATCATCAGCTGCTCTTTTAAACTCCCCCAAGTTTGGGTACTTAATAACAGAAACACTAAGCATATTTAAACACTTTCCGATACAGTTGAAGATCTGGAATCAAACTTTAAAAGTAAAGTTTGAAATGAGGTAAAAGTCAGAACAATCAGTGAGGATCTTGATGAGAAAAGTATGTCCCCAGGCTGGGATGATGCTGAACATTTTGCCACCAAGAACATTTCAAAGGAGGCAATTAGCAATAAGTTGCATCTACTAGTGTTTAAATAAGATATGGGCAAGATTAATTGTCCCCATTCACACAATTGCATTTCTCGGCTCGCCTGGCAAATGCCCTCCCTTGAAATCTTCTTTTTCTGGTGGTGGTTCCCTTTGCTCTGCATGGCCCGGGCATCTCACCATGGGCAGAGCTGCTTTTCTGTCCTACTTTAATCCTCAAACTGCATTGATTTGTAATGTCCTGGAGTTGGTTTTCTGTGTAACCCTATTTTCTTCGGCATACAGAGCAGTGCTAACTTCAAACATTTACAGAGTTGTTTCTCCAAGGAGAAGCACATGCTGGAAAGAAAACTGGAAGTTTCACTGGGTGAGGTCACAGTGGCAACTGGGGGCTTGCGCTGCAGAAGCGTTGTCTTATTCAGGACGGTCCCTGGACGTCCAGCTACGAAGCGGTGTCTGCGCAGTGTGCTCTGGGGAGAGAGGGTGGTTTCTGAGGAATCAGCACAACGGGGGACTTGCTGTTGTCTGATGAACCCGATGGGAGACAAGATGGGAAGGTAAATACACACACACACACGTTTTTAAATCAGTGCGTTAATGGATCATGTCATAATGCTGCTTTTCAAACTTCTCTTTTTTTGTTTTTTGCTTGTCTTCTCCACTTGTCCCTCTGGAGACCCATCCGTGCGTCCACACAGGTGTGGCGACCCCGTGGCCCGCGGCTCTCGGAGCACGCATGGGTGCACTCAGGGAATGCTCACCTCGCAGGTGCTTACCCACGTGCTTGTTCACAGGGGAAGGGGCTGTGTTGCATTGTTCTGAAAGCGGGGTAGTAAAATGCTCTGTTCTGGTTGGTCTTCCGTGAACCTGAATTTATTTGGCCCCCTTTAAAAAGCGTTTAATTGAGCTCCACCTTTGGTCACTATGAACAATGCATCAGTAAGTACTTGTGTCCTTGCATTTTAAAAAACACCATGTTTTTTTAGAGCAGTTTTAGGTTTACAGCAAAATTAAGAAGAAGGTGCAGGGATTTCCCGCATTATCCCTGCCCACCCCCAGAACCCACCATCAACATCCCCACCAGATGGTGCATTTGTTACACTGAATGGATCTGCATGGATGCATCATCCTCACCCAGGCGCATGGCTCACGTCGGGGTCATGCTTGGTGGTGTGCGTTCTGTGGGTTGGGACACGTGTATGATGATGTGTATCTGGCCCTACAGTGTCATACAGCGTAGACGCAGTGCCCTAAAAGTCCCCTGTGCTCCACCTGCTCACCCCCACCCCCCCCAGCTCCTGGAAACCACTGATCTCTCTACTGACTCCAGGGTTTTTCCTTCTCCAGAATGTCAGAGCATTGAAATCATAGACGCCCTTGTATTTTTATTTCTATGGGGTAAAGGAAAGGTGGATATAGAAGTTTAATTTCGATTTTCAATTGCTCTTTGCTCATCTTTATCTGCTGTAGATGCTGGAAAGGTAAAAACTTACCTGGTAAAGCGTCACAGCTGGAATGGCCAATAGACCAAGCCTACGGAGACGAGCCTGTCCTGACACTGCCTTCTTCCTGCTTGAACTGCAGCTGGTGCTGAGCCGGGCACAGAGTCAGGAGAGAGGGAGCCAGCTCTGTAAGTCAGCCATTAGCTCAGCGAGTGTTCACTGAGCATCTACTATGTTCTGGTAGGAGGTTTGAAGGACATAGAGACACAGATACAGATGGAGATGCTAGAGGACAAAGGGACGTGTGTGAGTGGTTTGTAGGACGGTGCCAGGTGCCACGAGGCCGTGATACACCAGAGCGACCGTGGTCTGGGTCAGACGTGCTCACCCAGGCCTAACGAGGACCTGGAATGGGAAGGGGGAAGCGCCTTCTAGGCACAAAGAGCACTGTAGAGGTGGGCAGGAGCCTGGTCTGCTTCTTGGAATGGAGAGAAGCCAGCGTGGCAAACGGCCAGTGCTGGAGACACAGGAGGGGCCAGGCCAGATGCGGCCTTGCTGTTCCTTCAAGGCTTTTGAACTCGGGGTGAGGAATGGATGTTCAGGTTGATGGTTTCATGATGTAGCTTTCCCCTATTTTTAAGTTTATTGTAAAACAGCATAGCGATAAAAATCACTTTATCTACTTTTTTTTTTTATTTCTTTTTTTTTTTTTATTCTTATGTTAATCCCCATACATTACATCATTAGTTCTAGATGAAGTGTTCCATGATTCATTGTTCATGCACAACACCCAGTGCTCCATGC
>NW_027748182.1:0-304 GCF_054177405.1 Leptonychotes weddellii | reverse complement strand
GTCTCGAATGAATAAATAAGTAAATCTTAAAAAAAAACACACACAAAAACAGTCAGGGTTCTTGATAGTCAGGGGCTTTTCCATTCTTGGGATAAACGCTGTTTGGTCCTCGGAATTGTTGCTGTCCCATCTCTGCGTGAGAAGACTGAGGCCCTTAAAGTGACTGCCTGGGCCAAGGCTGGGGCTGAGGCCGGTCTGCAGTCTGGGCCATTGCTCTTCGCATCCCCCGCCCTCACCATCTGAGGAACTTGCCATTTTACAAACAGAGAAACAGACCAGCTCCTGGGGTAAACAAGTTGCCCAG
>NW_027748181.1:0-304 GCF_054177405.1 Leptonychotes weddellii | reverse complement strand
TGACATTCAAGTCTTAATCTATTTTGAGTTAATTTTTGGATATGGTGTAAGATAGTGGTCCAGTTTTATTTTTATTTTTGCGTGTGGCTGTCCAATTTTCCCAACGCCATTCATCAAAGAGACTGTCCTTTCCCCACTGTGTATTTTTGCCTTTTAATGGTGTCTTTTAATGATCAGAAGTTTCTCATTTTGATGAAATCTAATTTATCAGTTTTTTTATTTTGTAATTTTTTTGGGGGGGCTTAAAAACTTTTCCTACTCCAAGTTATAGAGATATTCTTTCCTCCAGTTGTATTATGGTTTT
>NW_027748180.1:0-304 GCF_054177405.1 Leptonychotes weddellii | reverse complement strand
TTATATTTGGGAGCAACTTGAAGTTTTCCGACACCTCAGAGATTCATAAATGCTTTCACACCCATTGTTCCATCGAGTTTCGTCGCAAGGCTGCAAAGCAGACGGGTGTTATAACCCCCAATTTACAGACCAGAATTCAGAGATCACCTAACTTCTTCAAATCGTGTTGCTAAGAACAAACAGACCTGAGACAAGAACCAGATTTTCTGAAGTGAGTCAGATGCTGTTTCTCCTCTTCCATGCTGCCTTTTTAACTGTCAGCAATAGGCATTCTCAATTTCTTTCTTGATCCTGGGGGTGCTTG
>NW_027748179.1:0-304 GCF_054177405.1 Leptonychotes weddellii | reverse complement strand
ATCCAGAGTTCTGTCCATTTTCACCACTCTTGACCAAGTAGCAATGAAAGGGGTCTGTTGTCAGGAGGAACCATGAGTTTTACTACTCATTACTACTCTACTCCGATCAGAACTGGGTTTTTATAAGTGTATTTCCTGGGTTATAAGAGAGGAGATAACAGTTCTAGAATAAGAATGAGTATTTGTGAAAAAGAACAGGATTATTAACAAACAACAACAGATCTTGAAAATGAAAATATTGAGGATAACATTTTACACCTGCACCAGAAGATGAAGACATGCTGGGTGCACCTCAGGAGCAACT
>NW_027748178.1:0-304 GCF_054177405.1 Leptonychotes weddellii | reverse complement strand
TTAAAGTTAACTTTAGGGCTGCCTGGGTGACTCAGTCAGTTAAGCATCTGTCTTTGCCTCAGGTCATGATCCCAGAGTTCTGAGATTGAGCCCACGCATCGGACTCCGGCTCAGCAGGGAGTCTGATTCTCCCTCTGCCTCTTCCATTGTGTGATATAGATATATAGCTATCTATATATCTATCACAACTTCTTTATCCGTTCATCAGTTGATGGACACTTGGGCTGTTTCCATTATATGGCTATTGGAGATAATGCTGCTATAAACATCAGGGTGCATGATCCCTTTGATTAGTATTTTTGTA
>NW_027748177.1:0-304 GCF_054177405.1 Leptonychotes weddellii | reverse complement strand
AGGTGCACCACAATAACTAGCTGTACTATGACTTAGACAACCCCTCCTTTAAAAAAAATTTTAAGAAATTCCTAATCACTGGGCACAGCATTAAATGATTCCCATATGGTCCACGGGGTCTTGCGTAGTCTGCGCTCTGCCTGTCATTTCAGCCTCAGAAGACTCGAGATGCGAGCTGCTCTCCCAGCAGACCGGGTTCTGACTCCTGAGCGAGGTGCCCTCCCATGGGGATGTTCTCATTTCTGCCCCGAGTGTGGCGGCCCCCCCATCACACATCCGGCACACACTTGACCCGCTAATTTCT
>NW_027748176.1:0-304 GCF_054177405.1 Leptonychotes weddellii | reverse complement strand
TGTTCTCACATGTTTTTTACTTTTGGTCTGTTGGCTCATGTTCAGCAGAGGTTTATCTAGGAGAATTTCTATGGGCCTGGATGGAGTGTGCCTCCCTCTGGAGCATGTTTGGGTTTCTTGTGCTAGGATCTTCAGGCCTATGGCCAAAGTAGGGTCACCAGCATCTTGACCCTTTAGCATGAATCCAACTCCAAACTGACGCGGAGTCAGACCAGCTATGGATTCTCAGGGTAGACTTGTTTTCTTCATTCATAACATGAGCCAAGGCAGTTTGCTTCTCCCTTTGTGTGTGTGGATCTTGTTG
>NW_027748175.1:0-304 GCF_054177405.1 Leptonychotes weddellii | reverse complement strand
TTATTCTGTAAGCCTCTTTCATCTCTACTGTTTTTTATAGAAACTTCTCCTGCTTCAGTTTTGAAGGTATCACTTTATTTTTTTATTTTTATTTTTTTATTATTATTTTTTTTAAAGATTTTATTTATTTATTTGAGAGAGAGAATGAGAGACAGAGAGCACGAGAGACGTGCTCAGAGGGTCAGAGGGAGAAGCAGACTCCCCGCCGAGCAGGGAGCCCGATGCGGGACTCGATCCCAGGACTCCAGGATCATGACCTGAGCCGAAGGCAGTCGCTTAACCAACTGAGCCACCCAGGCGCCCG
>NW_027748174.1:0-304 GCF_054177405.1 Leptonychotes weddellii | reverse complement strand
GGGAGGGAGGAAGGAAGGAAGGAAGGAAGGAAAGAAAGAAAGAAAGAAAGAAAGAAAGAGAAAGAAAGAAAGAAAAGAAGGAAGGAAGGAAGGAAAGGAAGAAAGAAAAAAGAAAAGAAAGAAAGAAGAAAGAGGGAGAGAGAAGTGAATGAAGGAAGAGGGAGGAGGGAGGAAGGAAGGGAGGGAGGAAGGTGAAAGAAAGAGAAGGAGGGAGGAAGATAGGTGGGGGGGAGAGAGAGAGAAAGATAAAAATTAGAGACTGGCAAATCTGAAATCCATAAAGTAGTCCAGCGGATTGGAAACT
>NW_027748173.1:0-304 GCF_054177405.1 Leptonychotes weddellii | reverse complement strand
GGAATACATCCTCCATGTTATGAGGGCCCCCAGTTTTGACTTTTGTCTTCTTTTTTTCCTCTAGCTTCATCTACTCCCTGTGTCTCATTTATTCAGTCCCTTGGTTTTAATGACATCTATACACTCACTGACTCCTAAATCTTTATCTCTAGCACAGACCTCTCTCTCAAACTCCAGACTCTTGTACCCAGCTTCTCCACCACTTAGATGCCTACCAGATGTCCCCAAGTTAATTAGCTCAGGGCTGAACTCCTTATCTCTCTTCACCCCGATACCTGCCCTACCTGCAGCTTCCCCACCTTGG
>NW_027748172.1:0-4461 GCF_054177405.1 Leptonychotes weddellii | reverse complement strand
GGCCCCTCCCCCGCCGTCTATCCTCCCGAATATCGCCTCGGATTCACTTCTCCGCACGTCCTACCTTCCAGAAAGTGGTCACTTTTCTGATGAGAGAGTTGTTGCTCTTCTTTTCTTCAATCTCCTGTTGAGTTTGTAGGTGTTCAGAATGGTTTGATCCCTATCCAGCTGAATTCCTGAGAGGAGACGAAATCCAGGTTTCCTACTCCTCCGCCATCTTGCCCATACCAATCTGTGTACTTCTTCCAGAAGGTGGTCGCTTTTCTGATGAGAGAGTTGTTGCTATTCCTTTCTTCGATCTCCTGTTGGGTTTGTAGGTGTTCAGAATGGTTTGATCCCTATCCAGCTGAATTCCTGAGAGGAGACGAAATCCAGGTCTCCTACTCCTCTGCCATCTTGCTCCGCCCCCTACATGTCCCTTTTTATTAGTGAGGGTGAACATCTTTTCAAATGCTGATTTCCATTTGCATTTCTCCTGGGAATTGCTTGTTTACTTTGCACATTTCTGTTTTGTTTTTGTCCTTATAGATTGTAGCAACTCTTTTGTAATCTGCATATTAATCCTTGGCCTTTTACAGATACTCACTTTTTCTCCTAATTTATTCTTGGCTTTCAACTTATTTTAATGTTGACTTTAAGGCACAGGCACTGTTCATATGCACAGAGGACTTCTACTAGTGCAGACTACTTCGGTGTTCTATGGTCTAAGTGTTGTTTTCTTTTTTTTTAATGTCAGTTTTCCTCATTTTGAGCTTGTAAAAGTGTTTTCTTCTTCATGATTAATGCAGAAGCTTGAACTCTGTGAAATTGCTAATGCTCAACTGCTTTTGACCTACAAAAATGGTGATGTCGTGCAGTTTGATTGAAAATTTGTTTTTATTCAACCTGTTAGCTTCCTCAGAATTGTCACCTGTGTGTGCCGTGGAGTAGGATAGAGCCTTTCCCCTGCCAAAGTTGGTTAGCAATTTTTCTCAAAGTTATTCGTAACTTTCATTATTTGCAAAGCTATGTTTTCTAATTCGGTATTTTAGTATTCCTGTCCCATTACTAATTTTATAATATAGTTTCGATATCAGGTCAAGTTCCCTCTCATTGATATCTTTTTTATCCAAAATTTCTTGACTGTTCATGTGCGCTTTTTCCATTTGTCACTTATGAAAACGTGTTGAGATTTATACTGGAATTGCAGTGAATTTTAGTTTAATTAGAAAACATGGATCTTTAAAATATTGAGTTCTACTCAGAAACATTGTTATGTTTCTTCATTTTCTTCAGATTTTGTTACTCAGCTATGTTTTAATACTATTCTCATGCACGTGTTCTATATTTTTTATTGATATTTCTGAATATTATATGGCTATTCTAATTTGTTCATTTAGCTATTCTGAGTGAGATTTTCCATTATCATATTTTTATATTGTCTTTCTTGTGTGCAGTAAACCACCTGCTTTGATATACTGATCTTGCATTTGAACACCTCACTCAATTCTCATTAATTCCCATAGCTTCTCTTTAGAAGCACTTGCCCTTTCTTGTGGTGGATAATAGTGTCACATGAAAAGAGTGACAGTCTTGTGCCTTCCTTTCCAATATTTACAGTACAATATTTTTCATCTTTATCGCGTTGCATTATTGAGGGCTACCAGAATAACATTGAAGAGTAGCGAGGGTTTTTTGTCATGTTCTTGACTTTGGCTCGATGACTGATTGTGATGACAGAGAGATCCAAAGATATTACCATCAGTGAGGATACCATTAGCAACAAGTCATAGAGAGTGCTAACAAACACTGGTTTAAATAATAAGGTGATTTATTATCACCAAGTCCAGAGTCAGAGAAGATTCGTGGATTGAGAACCCAGGTTCATTTAATCTCTCTGCACTGCTCTTGTCGGTTGGCCAGAATTGCAGTATAATTTGAAATTTAGAGTTGTGCTAACTCCAGCTTTGTTCTTCTTTCTCAAGATTGCTTTAGTTATTTGGAGTCTTTTGTGGTTCCATGCAAATTTTAGGATTGTTCTAGTTCTATGTAAACTGCTATTGTTATTTTGATAGGGATTGCATTGAATCTGTAGATTGCTTTGAGTAGTATAGACATTTAACAGTATTCTTCCAAATCGTGAGCATAGTCTATTTTTCCATTTGTGTGTATCACCTTCAGTTTCATCAATGTGTGATAGTTTTCAGAGTACAGGTCTTTAACCTCCTTAGTTAAATTTATTCCTAGGTATTTTATTATTTTTGATGCAGTTATATATAATATTGCTTTCTTAATTTCTCTCTTTTTTTAAGATTTTATTTATTTGAGAGAGAGAGCAAGCGAGAGAGCACTAGCAGGGGTAGGGGCAGAGGGAGAAGGAAAAGCAGGCTCCCAAGACCCCAAGATCATGACCTGAGCCAAAGGCAGACACTTAACTGACTGAGCCACCCAGGCGCTCCAGTAATTTCTCTTTTCGATAGTTCATTATTAGTATATAGAAATGCAACACATTACCATATATTAATTTTGTATCCTGCATATTTACTAAATTTGTTTATTAGTTCTAACAGTTTTTTTGTTGGGAATCTTTAGGGTTACCTATATATGATATCATGTCATCTGCCAATTGTGACAGTTTTACTTCTTCCTTACCAATTTGGATGTCTTTTATTTCTTTCCTTGTCTCATTGCTATAGATAGGACTTCCAGTATTGCATTGAATAAAAGTAGTGAGAGTGGACATCCTTGTCTTGTTCCTGATCTTAAAGGAAAAGCCTTCAGATTTTCACCATTGGGTGTGATGTTTAACTGTGGGCTTTTCATATATGGCCTTTATTATCTTGAGGTATGTTCCCTCTATACTCACTTTGTTGAGAGTTTTTATCATGAACAGATGTTGAACTTTGTCAAATGCTTTTTCTGCATCTATTGAGATGATTGTACGATTTTTATCCTTCATTTTGTTAATGGGATGTATCTCATTGATTTGTGGATATTGAACTACCCTTGCATTCTTGGAATAAATCCCACTTTATCATGGTGAATGATCCTTTTAATGTATTATTGAATTTGATTTGCTAATACTTTGTTGAGGATTTTTGCATCTATGTTAATCAGGGACCTTGGCTTATAATTTTGTTGTTGTTGTTGTTGTTTGTAGTGTCTTCATCTGGATTTTGGTATCAGGGTAATGCTGGCCTCATAGAATATATTTGGAAGCTTTCCTTCTTGTTTTTTGGAATAGTTTGAGCAAAATATGTATTAACTCTTCTTTAAATGCTTGGTAGAATTCACCTGTGAATCCTTCTGGTCCTGGACATTTCTTAGGTTGTTTTATTATTATTATTATTATTATTACTGATTTCATTTTGTTATTAGTAATCAGTCTGTTCAGATTTTCTCTTTCTTCCTAATTTGGTCTTGGGAGGTGATATGTTTCTAGGAATTTATCCATTTCTTCTAGGTTGTCCAATATGTTGGTATATAATCTTAGTGGTATTTTATAATTCTTTGTATTTTTGTGGTGTCAGTTGTAACTTCCCTTTCATTTCTGATTTTATTGATTTGGTTGCATCCTCTCTTTTTTCTTGATGAGTCTGGCTAAAGGTTTATCAGTTTGTTTATCTTTTTAAAAAGACCCAGCTCTTAGTTTCATTGATCTTTTAAATTGTTTTTAGGGTCTCTATTTCATTTATGCTCTAATGTTTATTATTTACTTCTTTCTAACTTTGGGTTTTGTTCTTCTTTTTCTAGTTCCTTTAGGTGTAAGATTTGATTGTTTAAGATTTTCTTGTTTCTTGAGGTAGGACTGTATCACTATAAATTTCCTCCTTAGATTTGGAATATTATCTTTCCATTTTCATTTGTCTGCATGTATTTTTTTATTTTGTCTTTGATTTCTTCACTGACCAATTAGTTGTTTAGTAGCATGTTGTTTAGCCTGCTGATATTTGTGCTTTTTCCAGTTTTTTTTTTTCTTGTAATTGATTTCCAGTTTCATGGTTTGTGGTCCAAAAAGATGCTTGATAGGATTTCGGTCTTATAAAATTTATTGTGATCTATGCTAGAGAATGTTTGTGCACTTGAAAAGAATGTGTGTTCTGTTTTGGGGTGGAATATTCTGTATTTATCTGTTACATCCATCTAGTCTAATGTGTTCAAAGCCACTGTTTTCTGATTGATTTTCTATCTGGATGATCTGTCAATTGATCCAACTGGGGTACTGAAGTACCTCTTATTACTCTACTACTGTCAATTATTTTATAACTGTTAATATTTGCTTTACATATTAGGTGCTCCTATGTTGGTACTTAGATATTTATTATTATTATTATTTATTTTATTTTATTTTATTATTTTTATTTATTTATTTATTTTTTATTCTTATGTTAATCCCCATACATTACATCATTAGTTTTAGATGTAGTGTTCCATGATTCATTGTTTGTGCATAACACCCAGTGCTCCATGCAGAATGTGCCC
>NW_027748171.1:0-304 GCF_054177405.1 Leptonychotes weddellii | reverse complement strand
GTTCAAGCTCCTGCTTTGAATTCTTTTAGATATATGCCTAGAGGTGGAATTGCTAGATCGTATGGTAATTTTATGTTTAATGTTGGAGGAGTATACGTAGCCACTTTTATTATTTTCTTTATGCTTTTTAGTCACTCTTTATGTAGATAGAGCAAAAACAAAAACGTGTACTCACTTCCCTCTTTCTTTTTTTTTTTTTAAAGATTTTATTTATTTATTTGAGAGAGAGAGAATGAGAGAGAGCAAGCACATGAGAGGGGGGAGGGTCAGAGGGAGAAGCAGACTCCCTGCCGAGCAGGGAGCC
>NW_027748170.1:0-304 GCF_054177405.1 Leptonychotes weddellii | reverse complement strand
TAAAATTTAAAAAAAAAGAAATGCGTCGAATAGGGTTTTGCTCCTAGTGATGGTAGACCAGTCCTCCTCCTGACATTAATTAAGGTATATACACACTCATACACATGTATCATTTATACTGGAGAACCAGTATGGGAGGGTAAAGGTCCTTGATTTGGGTTTTTCCTCTGGGGGCACTTACCAGTTCAGGAAGAGGCAGTCAAAAATTCTATGCAGCACTTTTGGCCATCTCATGGGCATAAAGTCACAAATGTTGGTTTTGTACTTGTAAGAGAGCCTAGGTCACCTCAACAGGGTGAACCAG
>NW_027748169.1:0-304 GCF_054177405.1 Leptonychotes weddellii | reverse complement strand
GATATCACAGAGTGTATCTGTAGCGTAGGGAAGACCCAGGCCTCTTGGGGTGAGGAGCCTTCTGTGTTACAAGAAAGTCTCAAGAAATGGAAATCACTTTGAGCATCAAAGGCTTTGGTTGGTTATTGTTGCATTTGTTATAAAATCTGGGGTAGATAAAGGTAGGGTCAAACCTGGAAGCTTCTAGTTGAATGGTAGACCTTACCATTCAGGGGTAGAGATGCTGTCAGGAATAAAGCTGTGTCCTTGTCATAATCCATTGTCATTTGCATGGCAGCATTTCCCAAAATGTGCTCCAAGGAAT
>NW_027748168.1:0-304 GCF_054177405.1 Leptonychotes weddellii | reverse complement strand
GCGCTCTGCCGCTTATTCATTGCATGCTCTCGGTAGGTCAGTTCATCTGTGACCCCGCGTTTCCTGGAAGATGGAGTGTGGAGCCTCGTAGCAGTGTGGCAGGGTTCTGGGGGTGATGAAGGGAGAGTCCCACCCAGCAGCCGGCTGCCTGGAGGTGTCCAGCGCCTGGCAGCCGAGGTCGCACTGCCGTCCACCCGCACGGGGTGAGGCAGGGGCAGACGCCGACCCCAGCGTGCCTGGGGTCCCATTCCTGCTGCACCGCTTCCAGGCTGGGTTACCCCGGGCAGGTCACTTGACTGCTCTG
>NW_027748167.1:0-304 GCF_054177405.1 Leptonychotes weddellii | reverse complement strand
TGACAGTGCTATAAACCATAGGCATTCCGGGAGCCACCTGAAGGGTTAGACTACAGTCAAAAAGTCCAGGATTGCTGGCTACAAATAAGTCTGCGTGTGGGCCTTCCTTGAAAGGCCTCTGCCACAGAACATCAGCAGCTTAATTTTTCCCCAATTACTCTTAAACTTGAAACTTAATATATTTTAAAGTACCTTGCACTATACCTCTTATTTTATCACGGGCTTACTCCCTGTCTGAATTCACATGGTTTTGCTAAGGTTTTATACTTTCAGGTGGTATTTCATGGAGGTGTGGCTGATCTTT
>NW_027748166.1:0-304 GCF_054177405.1 Leptonychotes weddellii | reverse complement strand
GGGGCTTTCCCTACCTAGCCACATGGAAGCCATGACCACCTTCAGAAGCCTGGAGAGCAACATGTTTGAGTTCTCCCACTAGATGGAAAATTTCTCCTTCTCCTTCTTCTTCTTCTTCTTCTTCTTCTTCTTCTTCTTCTTCTTCTTCTTCTTCTTCTTCTTCTTCTTCTTCTTCTTCTTCCCCTTCTTCTTCTTCTTCTTCTTCTTCTTCTTCTTCTTCTTCTTCTTCTTCTTCTTCTTCTTCTTCCACTTCTTCCACTTCTTCTTCTTCTTCCCCTTCTTCTTCTTCTTTCCCTTCTTCTTC
>NW_027748165.1:0-304 GCF_054177405.1 Leptonychotes weddellii | reverse complement strand
CCCCCTCATCACCTTTTTTATTTATAACATAGAGCTTGGAAGCATACTTCACTCAATTGTTTTAAGAGTTTATGAACTGTAAAGTTCTCTACAGGTATTAGATACTATCATAAGTTTATCACTTAATGCAGACATATAAATGAGGAAAGAAATAAAGGAAAAAACCGACAATTATTATCTACCAATAATACACTAAGCACTTTTACATATGCTTCACTATTTTAAGCAACAGCATTACAAAATAGGTGTTAGTATCCCTACTTATCAAGAGGAAAACATAAGGCTTAGGTGGAGATTGCACTTG
>NW_027748164.1:0-304 GCF_054177405.1 Leptonychotes weddellii | reverse complement strand
TAGGATCTCTGGGATTCATCCCAGGCTCCCAGCACTGGCTTTACCATGCAGCGTCCCTTGGAGCTGGCTGTCCTCTGCCTCCACGTAGATATCCAGGAAGCACCACCGTGGATGCCCTACCTCACTACCAAAGGCAGCAGTTTCAGAGCCTGTAAAACGATGATGCTGTGCCCATCTTTGTTAGCTCTCCACATCTAACATGCGCAGGGAGCCCGATGCGGGACTCGATCCCAGGACCCTGGGATCATGACCTGAGCTGAAGGCAGATGCATTAATGGACTGAGCCACCCAGGCATCCCATGTC
>NW_027748163.1:0-304 GCF_054177405.1 Leptonychotes weddellii | reverse complement strand
ATCAGTTGGTTTTTTTATTGCTGGCTGCTATTCCATGGTTTGGATTACCCCGTTTTTTTAAGAATTGTTTTTATTTTTTATAATAAAAAAAAGAATTGTTTTTAATAGCATTTAGTTACATTGTTTATAGTGGCATGGATTTATAGAAGATGTTTAAGATTGGTTGGTAACTTAGTCTTAATTGGATTTTCTTTTAAAATTGAGGCTAGGAGAACTAGTTATGAGTTAAAGAATATTTCAGGGGGCTCCTGGGTGGCTCAGTCGGTTAAACATCTGCCTTCCGCTCAGGTCATGATCCTGAGGT
>NW_027748162.1:0-304 GCF_054177405.1 Leptonychotes weddellii | reverse complement strand
TTTCTCTTAACACGGTCATGAAGGATAGTTATTTTAAGGAAAGGCTGCCTAGGAAAGTCAGAGAAGGGAACATGAAATTTCCTAGATCAACTTCCCTAGGGACTTTCAACCCTGGCTACTCACTGAATCACTTGGGATTTTTTTTTTTTCCCCAAAAGACAACTAAACATTTTCAGAAACCTTGATTTAAAAAAAAAAACAAAAACAAAACACACACACACACACACACAAATAAAATGGTTTGTTCTACCCAACATCTCTCCCAAAACACCTAAGTGAATAAAGTTGCACCAAAGTTCTCAGA
>NW_027748161.1:0-4461 GCF_054177405.1 Leptonychotes weddellii | reverse complement strand
AGCCATCTGACCCTGGATCTTGTTTGTTGGAAGATTTTTGATTACTGCTTCAATTTCCTTGCTGGTTATGGGTCTGTTCAGATTTTCTATTTCTTCCTGTTTCAGTTTTGGTAGTTTATAAGATCCTAGGAATATATCCAGTTCCTCCAGATTGCCTAATTTGTTGCCATAATGTTGCTCATATTATGTTCTTAAACCTCCTTGTATTTCCTTGGTGTTGGTCATGATCTCTCTTCTTTCATTCATGGTTTTATTAGTTTGGGTCCTTTCTCTTTTCTTTTGGATAAGTCTGGCTAGGGGTTTACCAGTCTTATTAATTTTTTCAAAAGACCAGCTTTGAGGTTCATTAACCTGTTTTCCTGTTCTGGTTTCTATTTCATTGCTTTCTGCTCTCATCTTTATTTCTTCTCTTCCCCTGCTTGATTTAGGATCATTTGCTGTTCTTTCTCCATCTCCTTTAGGTATAAATTTAGTTGTGTATTTTACTGTTTTCTAATTTTTTTGAGAGAGGCTTGTATTGCTATATACTTTCCTCTTAGGATTGCCTTTGCTGTGTCCCAAAGGTTTTGAATAGGTGTGTTTTCATTTTTATTTGTTTCCATGATTTTTTAAAATTCTTCTTTAATTTCCTGGTTGGCCCATTTATTCTTTAGTAGGATGCTCTTTAACCTCCAAGTGTTTGAGTTACTTCCAAATTTCCTCTTGTAATTGAGTTCAAGTTTGAAATCATTGTTGTCTGAAAATATTCAGGGAATAATCCCAATTTTTTCATATCAGTTGAGACCTGATTTGTGACCCAGTGTATGATCAATTCTGGAGAAATTTCCATGTGCACTTGAGAAGAATGTGTATTCTGTTGGTTTAGGAGGGAATGCTCTGTATATATCTGTGAAGTCCATCTGGTCCAGTGTCCATCCCCTCATTTTCAATCTGTATGTGTCTTTATGTCTAAAATGTGGCTCTTGGAGGCAGCATAGACATGGGTCTTTTTTTTTTTTTTTAACCGACTCTGTCACTCTATCTCTTTGGAGAATTTGTTCTATTTACATTCAGAATAATTATTGATAAGTTTGTATTTATCGTCATTCTGTTAATTGTTTTGTTGTTGTTTTTGTAGCTTTTTCCTGGTCCTTTCTTCTCTTGTTCACTTTCATGGTTTGTTGGCTTTTATTACTAATATATTTTCATACTTCTTTCTTTATTCTTTGCCTACCTATTACTGTTTTGTATTTGTGGCTATAATTAGGCTTGTATATAATATCTTCTGCATATAGCAGCCTATATTTAATTGATGGTGCCTTAAGTTTAACTCCTTTCTTTTCTTTTTTTTTTTTAAAGATTTTTCATTTATTTATCTGAGAAAGACAATGGGAGACAGAGAGCATGAGAGGGGGAGGATCAGAGGGAGAAGCAGACTCCCCGCCGAGTAGGGAGCCAGATGTGGGACTTGATCCCGGGACTCCAGGATCATGACCTGAGCCGAAGGCAGTTGCTTAACCAACTGAGCCACCCAGGCGCCCCTAACTCCTTTGTTTTCATCTCTCCCCCACACACATATTTTAGGTATTTAGTGTCTTATTTTACATCCTTTTGTTTTGTGAATCTTTTGACTAATATTTACAATTATACTTATTTTTCATACTCTTATTTATGGTCTTTCTTTCCATTCAAATAGTGCCCTTTAGTATTCCTTATAGGTTTATTTTAGTTGTTATGAATTCTTTCAGTTTTTGTTCCTCTGAGATGAATCTTTATCTCTCCTTCTATTCTGAATGATAGCCTTGCTGGATAGAGTATTTTTAGCCAATGACTTTTCCCATTTAGCACTTTGAATATATCATGACATTCTCTTATGGCCTACAAAGTTTGTGCTGAAAGGTCAGCTGATAGTGGGGTGCCTTGGTGGCTCAGTCAGTTAAGCATCTGCCTTCAGCTCAGGTCATGATTCCAGGGTCCTGGGACTAAGCCCCACATCAGGCTCCCTGCTCAGTGGGAAGCCTGCTTCTCCCTCTCCTACTCCCCCTGCTTGTGTTCCCTCTCTCTCTGTCTCTCTCTGTCTGTCAAATAAGTAAAATCTTTTTTAAAAAATCAGCTGATAGCATTAAGGGTTTCCCTTGTATGTAACTGTTCTCTTTTGTTGCTTTTATTTTTTTCTCTATCACTGATTTTTGCTTTTTTAATTACTACATGTCTTGATGTGGACCTCCCTGTGTTGATTTCTTTGAGGGATCTCTGTGCCTCTTGGATCTGGATATCTATTTCCTATCTGGGATTCAGGAAGTTTTCCACAATTTCTTCAAATAAATTTTCTGCCTCCTTTTCTCTTGCTTCTTCTTTAGGAATTCATATAACACAAATGTTATTAAGTTTGGTAGAGTCAGTGTTCCCTATGTTTATTTTCATTTTGCATAATTCTTTTTTTCTTTCATTTGTTCATTTTTACTTCCCAGTACTATCTTCCAGGTCATTAATTTGGCCCTCTGCTACCTCTAGTCTGTTATTATTCCATTCAGTGTATTTTTATTTTTATTTACTGTGTTCTTGACCTCTGATTGATTCTTTTCTATCTCTGTGCTAAAAGACTCACTGATGTCCTCCATTCCTTTCTCAAGTCCAGTGAGTATCTTTATGATCACTACTTTAATTTCTCTTATCAGACATATTACTTATATCTGTTTCACTTAGGTATTTTGCTGTGGTTTGGTAGTCCTCTGCAGTGTAGTGTCCCATTTCCCCCAGGACCTGGCACTTTAGGACTGTTTCATATGTGTGTTGCCTATGCCCTGCTGTTGAGCCCTGGCTACTTTTTCCTTTAGCCCAGTTATATTCAGAAGCTCTCTTTGCCTGTTGTGGACTTGGTTGCAGACTGGGTTGGGCACATTTTAACAAGGTGTGCACTGGTCTGCTTGTGAAATGAGACCTCCTATCACCACCAGAACTGAGGTACTGCAAAATGCATGGGTCAGGAGATGATATGTTGGCAGGGTTTGCACAGGTCTTCTGGGGTGGTGTCCCACAGCATACAGATCTTCAATTTTGAGAAGATTTTTTCACAATACATTAATCTACTGAAATGAAATTTGGGATTTGTTTTCAATTTTTAAAATATTCAGCTATAAAAATATTTGGCAGCATTAATAATTTAACATTTCCAACCATGTAAGTTTTGAATGTCTAAATTTTAAGACTTTTTTTTCCATGAAGAGCAGATTGATGAATACACATTTGAGCAGAGACTCATGATTTTTTTGAGACTGAATATACAAACAGATAATGGCCAGTCCATAGATGACAAAGGAACTCTGACCCCCAACTTTTGAATGAACCTGCCAAAGAAGTCAAATCACAACCCCTATAGCAGTCAGCACAAAACAGTCAGAACTTGGTTCAGTAATTACCAGTTTCCAAACTGTTTTCCCTACGTTCAACTCAGAGGCAACCAGAGAAAGTCCAACATGCTTCCCAGACCAATTACATAGGGTGCACCTTTCTAGTTTGTCATCTCCAGCTTCCCATATCAACAACTTCCTATCAGGGCACACCTGTGGACTCCCTACCTTCTCTTTCCTTCCTTCTCTTGTCCCTTCCTTTTTATTCTAATTGTCCCTTCTCTCCCCTTGGCCCTCTCCATCCCTCCTCTTCTCTTCACATATATGCAAAGATATTTCACTCTTTTATTGCAGCCTTTGTGATATCTTCACATGTTTATTGCAAATGTTGCAAGAGAAATAAGCAATCCAAGAGTCCATCAATAGATTAATGGATAAAGAGGAAGTTATATCTATCTATTTCATCCAGCCCCCATCCACCTGTATTTAAGAGTCTGGTTTTATTTGTTTGCCTGATTTGCTGGTTTCTGTCTTTTGTTTGTTTTGTTTCTTAACTTCCACATATGAGTGAAATCATAGCGTATTTGTCTTTATCTGTCTAACTTATTTCACTTAGCATTATACTCTGCAGGACCATGTATGTTGTTGCAAATGGCGCAATCTCATTCTTTTTTTTAAATGTCTGTTTAATATATAGAATCTTCTCTATCCAGACCTAAAGCACATTTGTCACATAGCAGCTAGTTGTTGTCACAATAATACACAAGTAGATCAATTAAACAGAATAGAGAGCCCAGAAATAAATTCAAGCTTATATGCTTAAGTGGTCAATCTAAGAAAACAGGGAATAATATACGGGGTGGGGGAGACAATCTCTTCAATAAATGGTGCTAGGAAACCTGGACAACTACACATAAAATAAGTAAGTAAATAAATAAATAAATGCACAGCACCACTTTCATAAATCATGCTGCAATACATATAGTGGTCCATATATCTTTCAAATTAGTGGTTTTTTTGTTTGTGTGTTTGGTTTTTTTTCTTCATTTTGGGTAGATACCAAGTAGTAAAATTACTGGATCATAAGGAATTCATTCTTTTAATTTTTTTTGAAAAATCCACGTATTGTTTT
>NW_027748160.1:0-304 GCF_054177405.1 Leptonychotes weddellii | reverse complement strand
TTGATAATAATATCTGTGTAATGGGGCTTCTTGACTGGGCTAAGGACTGGGCTGTCTTGTGGTGTTAGGCGACACTGCCCCCTCGAGGCAGAATGCCCAGAACCGGTGAGTCACATCCCTTAATCTGCATGGCAACAGGAGTCCTTTGAAAGAGGACAAAAACCATGCCCACAATTGGGGTTTGGGAATGAACAAACGTATCTAGTGGACTGAGGGAATATGGCAGATGCTAGACGGCAGGGAGGAACAGCAGAGACATCGAGAGCTCATCACCCTGAGCGAGTAACAGTTTTTGATGGAGAGG
>NW_027748159.1:0-304 GCF_054177405.1 Leptonychotes weddellii | reverse complement strand
GATGTAACATCATATGTAAGAAAATGTGACAAATGAAAGCTATGAGCGTTTAGTTACAATG
Source organism: Leptonychotes weddellii (assembly GCF_054177405.1). NCBI lineage: Eukaryota > Metazoa > Chordata > Mammalia > Carnivora > Phocidae > Leptonychotes > Leptonychotes weddellii. The sequence continues at coordinate 243 of NW_027748159.1, read as the reverse complement.
AGACAGTGCCACCAACAGAGGCAAAAGTTCTAGCATGGGCTATGAGTGAGGTCTTAGTAACAACTGCTCAATAGTCTCATATAAGTCTGCTTGCCTTTCGAATAAGATAACATCACACTGAGACCCTCATATATCAAATTATATGCTGGAGGTAAAGAATCCAGAGATTAATATAATCTATTACCTAACCTCCAAAAGGTTATAACTCAGTTTGTTACGGGTGCTGGAGTGGTGGGGGGTGGG
>NW_027748158.1:0-304 GCF_054177405.1 Leptonychotes weddellii | reverse complement strand
TGATGATGGTGATGATGGTGGTGATGGTGATGATGGTGATGATGGTGGTGATGATGGTGATGGTGGTGATGGTGATGATGGTGATGATGGTGGTGATGATGGTGTTGATGATGGTGATGGTGGTGGTGGTGGTGATGATGGTGATGATAATGAAGGTCATAGAAGGGTCAAATATAAAATGACAGAGACAGAGATTATATGATTAATCTCATAGACAACTGTTTGTTTCTCCAAGAAATTCTGTGCTCTGAGAGCCCACGGTTGGCTTGGTGCAGACCCTGGTTCTAAGCTGTGTTGTTCATTT
>NW_027748157.1:0-304 GCF_054177405.1 Leptonychotes weddellii | reverse complement strand
TTTTTTTTTTTTTAAAGATTTTATTTATTTATTTGAGACAGAGAGAATGACAGAGACGGAGAGCACATGAGAGGGGGGAGGGTCAGAGGGAGAAGCAGACTCCCCGCCGAGCAGGGAGCCCGATGCGGGACTCGATCCCGGGACTCCAGGATCATGACCTGAGCCGAAGGCAGTCGCTTAACCGACTGAGCCACCCAGGTGCCCTTTGAATCTCAACTTTCTTATATGTGTTTGCTTTCTAAACCTTGGTTTTATTATATCAATGCATGATAAGGAAAATAATGTCTACCAGGAATGATGTGAG
>NW_027748156.1:0-304 GCF_054177405.1 Leptonychotes weddellii | reverse complement strand
GTTGGTGTCCAAAAATGAGTGAGTCCCTCAAAAACAGCCTGAAATCAGCCATTTATCATATTTCAGCTGCTACCACTGTAAGATGAACAAAACCTAGAGGGAGAAAAAAAATCAGGATGGAGGAATTTTCCAGGTAAGTGTCTTAAGGAAATGAAATACTCAAGTTCCTCCTCCAACACCCCATGTCTGGGCTTTCTGGCCCCACACCATGAATGGGAACATCTGAGTGGGTGTGGGGACATCTGCCTGTGTGTGCTCACCGCCAGACAATCAATCTTTGGGTTGATGTACCCTTTACAGCAAC
>NW_027748155.1:0-304 GCF_054177405.1 Leptonychotes weddellii | reverse complement strand
ATTCACTGGAATGGCTCTCTGATGTTTGCTTTCTGATAGGTAAGGGCATGGATCAGACCAGAGCACATGCTGTTGGTAAGTTTGGATTATTTATGTGTTCATCTATCTCTCTTCACATACCATCGGTTTGGCAAGTGAATCCAGATCACTTTCCTTTTTCCTTTCTCAGGGACAGACCAATGGGTACTGCCCTATATCATTCCAAGTAAGACCCTATCCTTCACATACCCATTTTCCATCACAATTTCTTTCAGTTCTGTCCTTACCCTCATTCCCCACTTCTGGCCAGTCACCTCTGACACTT
>NW_027748154.1:0-304 GCF_054177405.1 Leptonychotes weddellii | reverse complement strand
GATTTTCACTGTAATCTTGAATTTATAATTATTTTATGTTGACCAGCATGGAAGCTAATAAAAATAAATCAAACAGATAAACGTATTAAGCTTTTTTTTTTTTTTAAAGAAAAACAGACTGCTCCGGCCAAGGGATGCTCCGACCTCAGTTTTAAATCCTCCCAGAGCTGAAGGAGAGCCTCGTCGTCCTCATCAATAGCATGGGAAAGTACTATGTTCCCCAGAGGGTCTTGCTTGGAGCAGGGCACACCCCGCATCCGGGGGTTTGTCTGCAGGGCATCTATTGGGCACATGGCATGTCTGG
>NW_027748153.1:0-304 GCF_054177405.1 Leptonychotes weddellii | reverse complement strand
TTGGTAAGTTCTTTATAGGTTTTGGATACTAGCCCTTCATCTGATGTCATTTGCAAACATCTTCTCCCATTGTGTTGGTTGCCTTTTGGTTTTGTCGACTGTTTCCTTTGCTGTGCAAATGCTTTTTATCTTGATGAAGTCCCAATACTTCATTTTTCCCTTTGGTTCCCTTGCCTTTGGAGATGTGTCTAGCAACATGCTGCGAGGGCTGAGGTCACAAAGGTTGCTGCCTGTGTTCTCCTCTAGGATTTTGATGGATTCCTGTCTCACATTTAGGTCTTTCATCCATTTTGAGTTGTCTATT
>NW_027748152.1:0-304 GCF_054177405.1 Leptonychotes weddellii | reverse complement strand
GTGCCGCCCAATGTTGCTGAAGGGAAGGATGTTCTTCTGCTCGTCCACAATCTGCCTGGGGATCCTCTAGGCTATGGCTGGTTCCGAGGGGAAACTGTAGAGTCAAGCCGTCAAATTGTATCATATGTAGTAGACACACAAGTAATTATCCCAGGGCCTGCACACAGTGGCAGAGAGACAATATACCCCAATGGATCCCTGCTGTTCCAGAACATCAACCTGAAGGACACAGGATACTACACCATACAAATCATAAAGAGAAATGCTCAAGTTGATCAAGGAACAGGACAGCTGCGCGTATTCC
>NW_027748151.1:0-304 GCF_054177405.1 Leptonychotes weddellii | reverse complement strand
TTCATTAGTAACGCTTCCTGAACATCTCTCTGATCATGGAATATGCTGCGTGACTAGCAGTTCAACCTGGCTCAGGGTCCCCCTGGCTCAAGGTGGGGGGGGGGTGCAGATCTGGCTTCCAGACCCTGTGCACCAGGGTTCAGGCAGCCTCGGTGGCATCCTCCAAGCTCAGCCTCCCCCTGGAGTACCCTTGTCAGCCGCAGCAGGAGACCCAGGACTGAAGCCTCTGCTCATCCTAAACTCAGCCAGAGAGGAGACGGAGCGGGGAAAAGGAAACTCTGGGAGGGTAGCCAGCCTTGGAGCC
>NW_027748150.1:0-4462 GCF_054177405.1 Leptonychotes weddellii | reverse complement strand
AAAAAATAAATAAATAAATAAAAAGAAAGAAAATTAAAAAAAAAAAGAAGTTACTGAAAACAGAGAAAAAGGGCACAGCAACAATTAGAAATTGGGAAGGAGAGGATCTAGTAAGTGAGACAAAAAGAGCAAAGGTGTGATGGAAAACTAGGGCAGTGAAGTGCCTGGAGAGCAAGTGCAGAAAGGTATAGTAATTACCACTGAGAATCTGAATATCCTGAAGACTGAGAATTGACCCACGGAATTTGGCATCGTCATAGTCGTCAGTGATCTTGTTAAGAGCTGTTTCAGAATTGGAGGAATAAAACTTTGGAGTATTTTTTAGTTAAGAATAGAATTTAGAAGTTACGGTTTCTTCCTACATGGCAAGGGATCGTTTTGTGCCCTCCTCAAAAATATACTGTCTTGAACTCACTAGGATACTTTCTTGATGTAAACAGCATGTGTATCTAATGGCATTCACTACTATAGCTCTATTTCTTGGAAAATTGCCTGTTACACAGATGTTTATCGAATGAAGTTCTAAAGAATATCGGTGTAAGTTTCTTAATTGCCTTTACTGATTGAGAAATTAGAATATAGGAAAGTTAGTAAGACTGAATTAAGTAGAAGTTTGAACAACTTTATTTTTAATCCAATTTCTCATTATGTAGGAAATTATATAGTTCTCTTGCCCATTTCTTGATTATTTTCTGAGACCTATGAGTGATTTATCTTTCTTCTGAGTTAGTAATAAGAATGTAAGTAATATATATAGCTTCTCATGCCACTGTGCCAATAGAGATATCAAGAAGCTTGAATTTAGAGCTCTGATTTCATGACAAATTTGTTATTTTCAAAATGAGATGTCAAAAGAATGGGTTCATTTTTATAATGTCTAATGTAGGAAAGTAAGAAGTGATTAACTAGACTTCAGTCAGTGCTCTCATAAAGTTTTCAGTTGCCCAGTCACATGTGACATCCAGTATATCACAGTGCTTGGATTGGTTTGTTTTGTTTTTAACTGAACTGTAGTTGACACACAACCTCTTGGACTCTTGTGATTGCTATGAAACCATACAGAAAAGACATACAGGCCTGAAAATCAAAATCCCTTTAACTTGTACAAATTATTCTGAAGAGCATCTGCTTTGATTCTATTCCCCTCTAATTTTACTTTGTTTCTGCATTGATAACCTCTATGGCCTAGAGATTTTCCTGACATCATGAATATATTTGGCAAATTTGGGGTTGTTTGTATAAAGAATTTAAGATTTCTGCCATTAATGTTTGTCAACCAATTTTTTTAAAAAAATTCAAGTTGAGAGAGAAAACTTTATTGTGTTATTAAAAATGTTTTTACATTCAAGGATATTTATGTGTATTTTCATATCTACATGAAATGTTCTTTTCTACTATAACCTGCACATTGAGCAAACATAGATCATGGAATAGCAACAAGAAACAACCTTATTGTTCTTTCCCACTGACATTTAAAACTCATTTATTAGAGAAAGCTTTTATTATTATGAAGGTGCATGAAAATTGTAGTAAAAATCATGAGTGTTTTTCGTGATGATTTTTCTGGTTTTTTTTGTTGAGGTATAATTGACATATGACATATTAGGTTCAGGTGTACAACATAGCAATTCAATATTTGTGGATATTATGAAAGATCACCACAATAAGTCTAACATCAATCACCATACATAGAATTTCTTTCTTGTAATGAGAGCTTTTAAGACCTACTTTCTTAACAACTTTTAAATATACAATACAGTGTTATGAACTACAATCATCATGCTGTACTGAATCATGACTTTTATGATTACTCTCAAGTGATAGAAGCAACTTGCAATTATTGCAATTAAGTAATTAAAATCCCTAGTTTTACTAAGTAATCATAACCACGATGTTGGTTTGAAGTTAATACTTCTCCACTCTTCCCAATGAGTCATATTTATGTAGAACCTATTTTCTGCTAAAACAGGATATGATGAAGACTGGACAGTTACCCCTTCTGCTGGTATGCTTATCACGTATTTTGACCCCCACTAGGGTTGAGAATGTGGGTAGAAAATAGGGAGAAGCAAAGACTTCTTACTTTATAGTAATTTTAAATGGCCTCAAGGCAAGGGTTTAAACCTAAATCTCATGGAGGACATTTTATGGGTTTGTAGAGACTCCTTACTGTTCCCTTCCACCTGCAACTTTCATTTCACAGACAATAAAGGCTTTTAAGCTCTAGCTGCTGCTCCATACACAGCTCCTTAGGAGTTTCCTTATTCTTCCTTGTCATCTGAAGTTCTTTGGGGATTGAATATAAAATCCGTCTTGTATGACTCATCTCAGTCCATGGCAAATACATTTGCTATGCTATTGATAATGCTCCTTCCTAAAACATTCTTTCTCTTTTTTTTCTTTCTCTCTCCCTCCTTTTCTCCTTCTTTCTCTTCCTCCCTATCTTCCTCTCTTTCTTTCTCCCCAGTCCCTTCCATACTACTATGTGCCAATAGTGGTAGAATCTAGTCTTCTATTCTTCAGGCATATGTATCGGACATAAGTCCCAAGGGTCTCATTGAATGTGGGAGTTAAGTACCGCTGTTTCTGATTTGTGTCATTGTTGCCTTCTTGTTAAGGTGAGGGATACACAGTCATCTCTCTCCTTGTGAATGTTGAAACTCATAACAAAGTGGAAACGCTCCTTACAAATATGTTTTCCAATAATTTTCTCCCACAAAATCTCTTCTTATACTTTGTATATGCTTAAAGTTAATGAAAGAATTCAAGAGTCATCTAAATAGTTCTAATTTATTTTCTTTATTAATTTGCATATTGGCTTACCTCCCATCTCGCTTTGATATATTGTATATAATATATCTCTGGCACCATATGAAACTTTCAATTTAACATCATGTCATACTATGATGATAATTCCTCTGTTTATCATGTGTTTAACCAATCATTTGAAGTCATAGAAAATCACTGTGTTGTGCTTGCTTGCACAATCACACAATCCATGCTTGTGCCATTCATGATACCTTTCTTCTGTGTCTTGTATAAATTGCATTTTAAAGTAATATTGTCTTATCTTTAACTTAATTTTATTTTTAGAAATTTCAGTCATTTAAACATCTTGCTGTACATATGGACATTTTAGATTATTAAACCACTGGGAATTACTGATATTAGGTATATAAGCAAAGAACATAAACTTATGATAGTCCAAGAAATGATTATAATTTTACTTCATTAATTCCAATATTATTCATTCATATATATGACACATTATGCATCTAAATGCTAAGCAGGAGGACACGACTCTTTCCCAGGAAGCTTTTTTCCATGGTGCTATTGATGCCAGGCCACTTTGAAAATATATGACTTAATGTGTTGCAATGGAAAAAGATAGTTCTGTGAAGCTTTCATCATTTTGTGAACGTTACTTAAGTTATACAAATCTGAATAGAATCTCTATAGTGAAGGGAACAAAAGTCCAAGGGGAATATTAAGTATTTTCCATCTTTATGTGAATATTACTCATTCTTGAAAAATTGTCATTTCTGTGAGGCTGTGAATTTGATAATAAACTCATTTTACTTGAGATAAGAACAGGTTTGGGGGGCGCCTAGGTGGCTCAGTCGTTAAGTGTCTGCCTTCGGCTCAGGTCATGATCCCAGGGTCCTGGGATCGAGCCCCACATCAGGCTCCCTGCTCAGCGGGAAGCCTGCTTCTCCCTCTCCTGCTCCCCCTGCTTGTGTTCCCTCTCTCGCTGTGTCTCTCTCTGTGAAATAAATAAATAAAAAACCTTTAAAAAAAAAAAAAGAACAAGTTTGGGCATTACCCTTGGATAAACTTAATCAGCCTGTTTGTCATTGTTACTGGCTTGATTTTTTTCATCTTTCAGACAGAATAGTTTCTATTTTCCTAAAATATATTTTATGTGTGAAGACAACTCTAGCAAACTATATCTATACTTTGCTGGAGAAGAATTCCCTAGTTTACAAAATGCATTAGTTCCTTTTTGGCATGGAAATAAACAGAGATCCACCCCCAACTAGGAGGTATAGATACTCCAAATAGAAGGATTTTTCTTTTTTTTTTTTAAAGATTTTATTTATTTATTTGACAGAGAGAGAGAGACAGCGAGAGAGGGAACACAAGCAGGGGGAGTGGGAGAGGGAGAAGCAGGCTTCCCGCTGAGCAGGGAGCCCGATGCAGGGCTCGATCCCAGGACCCTGGGATCATGACCTGAGCCGAAGGCAGACGCTTAACGACTGAGCCACCCAGGCGCCCCAAATAGAAGGATTTTTCTGCAGAAGACAGTATTTATTAGTCTAGTTTGTTTAATACAAAAATTTGACTAAAATCTTGATGCATTTATGACATTTTGACATTCTGGCCATTTTGTACATATTAAAAATAAACAATGTAAGCAATCAATTTGTTGGTGGTAGATGTTCTTTTAAGCAATTGCAAATTT
>NW_027748149.1:0-304 GCF_054177405.1 Leptonychotes weddellii | reverse complement strand
TAATCATCAGGGAAATGCAAATCAAAACCAGAATGAGATTTAGCCTCACACCTGTTAGAATGGTTGTCACCAAAATGACAAGAAATAACAAGTTTGGGTCAGGAGGTAGAGAAAAGGGAGCCCTCGTGCACTGTGTTGGGAATGCAAACTGGTGCAGCCATCATGGCAAACAGTATGGAGGGCCATCAAAAACTTAAAGACAGGGCGCCTGGGTGGCTCAGTTGGTTAAGTGACTGCCTTTGGCTCAGATCATGATCCCAGAGTCCTGGAATCGAGTCCCACATCAGGCTCCCTGCTCAGCGGG
>NW_027748148.1:0-304 GCF_054177405.1 Leptonychotes weddellii | reverse complement strand
AGTCCGGTCACTGGCTGCATACTTCGTGCCCGGAGCCATGGGGACTTGTTCCAGTAACGGGTCTGCCTCTGTGATGATAGCTGAGATTGGACAGCCCCTGGTCCACTTTATAAAGTAGGCCATCATTCCCGCAGATCTGCACACGCCAGACAGGTGAATTACAAGGGGCTGTGATAGGAAGTATCACTGCTATATCTTTTAATTCTTTGATTGGGGTCTTACTCTTTGAAATCCCCCAGGAGGGGAGCCTGGGTGGCTCAGTGGGTTGAGCTCAGGTCAGGATCCCAGGGTCCTGGGATCGAGT
>NW_027748147.1:0-304 GCF_054177405.1 Leptonychotes weddellii | reverse complement strand
TCAGGAAAAGCAGAAGATAACAGTCTTAGAGGTGGCTGACCGCAGGGTTGCCAGGTGGGGGAGGGGAGGCATGGGGCAGGAAACATTTGCCTTTCATTGACCTGCGAACGCCTTGGTGAGAAATGTTTTAAGAATATGGGGTTGGGGGGCGCCTGGCTGGATCAGTCGGTAGAGCATGCGACTCTTGGTCTCCCGGGTCGTGGGTCTGATCCCCACTAGAGATTACTTAAAAACAAACAAAAACCTGGGGTTGGAACTGCAGGTGATGTAAAATCAGGGAAGATAAAATGAGCAAAAACAAAAC
>NW_027748146.1:0-304 GCF_054177405.1 Leptonychotes weddellii | reverse complement strand
CCTACCCCTCTGCCCCACATGCAACTGAAACATTCTATAGTGGTTTGCCATTAGGGTAGTCATTCAGATAATGTTTTCCTACTAGGAATTACAAACTTTAAACATTTTTAAACCTTAAAAATATTTAAAAACATATTAAAAGGGTGTGTTAGTCCCTAAAAAACAAAACAAAACAAAACAAAAAACAAACAAACAAAAAAACAGTGTTTGATTAGAATTGTTTTAAGATATTTACAAACTACTTTAGCAACTGTTTGAATCAAAGGGTTTATATTTTCTTCAGTTCTCCATTCCTGATGATTTT
>NW_027748145.1:0-304 GCF_054177405.1 Leptonychotes weddellii | reverse complement strand
CTTAACCAACTGAGCCACCCAGGCGCCCTGTTTGGCTCCCATTTTGTAGAGGAAGAACAGCTATTGTAAACTTACAGATTTCCCTGTAAAATATTAATTTAGGCAGGTGGAAGGAAGAAACATAAATTTCACTTTTTACCAAAGAATGACCACTTTGCCGAATGTCATTTTAAAAATACACTAATTTTAGGTGTCATATGAAAATCTTTTTTTTTTTTAAATCTTTATGCAAGCTATAGGGAAATGGGAGAATCAAATTAATTTTAACTGTGGAAAAATGATTGAGGCCCAAATGCATAAAATG
>NW_027748144.1:0-304 GCF_054177405.1 Leptonychotes weddellii | reverse complement strand
TTTTTTAAGATTTTATTTATTTATTTGACAGAGAGAGACACAGCGAGAGAGGGAACACAAGCAGGGGGAGTGGGAGAGGGAGAAGCAGGCTCCCCGCAGAGCAGGGAGCCCGATGCGGGACTCGATCCCAGGACCCTGGGATCATGACCTGAGCTGAAGGCAGTCGCTTAACCAACTGAGCCAACCAGGCGCCCCATCAGTTTGATTTATTTAGAAGGATTTTTTTCTATCCATTGATATAACATTATAATATGCTTATTTGAATATATTATACAGACAGCACAAATTAAGATATACTGTGTGA
>NW_027748143.1:0-304 GCF_054177405.1 Leptonychotes weddellii | reverse complement strand
GTTTTTTTTTTTTTAAAGATTTTATTTATTTATTTGAGACAGAGAGAATGAGAGACAGAGAGCATGAGAGGGAGGAGGGTCAGAGGGAGAAGCAGACTCCCTGCTGAGCAGGGAGCCCGATGCGGGACTCGATCCCGGGACTCCAGGATCATGACCTGAGCCGAAGGCAGTCGCTTAACCAACTGAGCCACCCAGGCGCGCAAAGTGTTGGTTTTTTAAAACACTGGTATGTTCCAGTTAGAGTAAGATAAACCTGGTAACAGAATAAAAAAGCAATCTGTTAAAAAATATGCAGTTGAATATG
>NW_027748142.1:0-304 GCF_054177405.1 Leptonychotes weddellii | reverse complement strand
TATTTTGGTATTTATCAATTAGCAAAGAGTTCTTTTCAGGGAAAAAAAATCACTAATTTGCTTATTTCTGGAAAATTTCAACTTCCTGGTGAAGATCTTTGGTTTCCATACGAACTGTCTTTTTCACTGAAATTAAAGAAAGGATGAGAAAATTGGGCCGGGTACTGCAAAACCCACCAGGAGACCACCTCTACTATGTCTGCAGCAACCGTGCATGTCTATACCGCCTGTCAAAGATAATACTACTTAGAGCAGCCCAATAGCTCAAAGGCAATTCTTCCCTTACATATATTCCTTGGAAACC
>NW_027748141.1:0-304 GCF_054177405.1 Leptonychotes weddellii | reverse complement strand
TGATAACTACTTTTATTCCTCACCCTTCCCCTTTTGTTTTGTGCACCACATCTGGGAAAGTTAAGAAACCTGAAGTATTCCCTCCTTAAGCATGTATGGGACAATCATACAACATAAATCCCTGCTTATCCACATGCAAGAATCTTCACATCAGCCCCGCTCACTAACCAAAATAACAGCTCCTGCTCTCTCAAGCCATTTTTGGACCAGCTTGGAAAGCCTGCCTTGCTCTCCTCCCTTATGTAAATAATAAACCTTTTTATACCCGTGTGTGTGTGTGTGTGTGTGTGTGTGTGTGTGTGTG
>NW_027748140.1:0-304 GCF_054177405.1 Leptonychotes weddellii | reverse complement strand
AACTGAGTTAAACTGTAGGATACCCAGCCGGTGTTGGAGAACTGCTCAGTGGTGTGGGGAAGAAAAGTATACATGGGGATTGGTGTCAGAACGGAACCTCTCTCCTTGTTGGGCATTTTGTGTATCTTGTATATTGCATATTTCATGTATTTTGTATATTGTCGTCATTAGCTTAGTGTTGGGCTCCTTGTCTGACGGTTACTCCTGCTCAGATGGTTTGTATTGCTGGACTTTGCCTACCACACGACAGACAGTATTAAATACTTGAGAAACACTTTGTTTCCCTGCTACGCCAGCTTCTTTT
>NW_027748139.1:0-4462 GCF_054177405.1 Leptonychotes weddellii | reverse complement strand
TTAAAGATTTTATTTATTTATTTGAGAGAGAGAGACTGAGAGAGAGAGCACATGAGAGGGAGGAGGGTTGGGAGGGTCAGAGGGAGAAGCAGACTCCCTGCCGAGCAGGGAGCCCGATGCGGGACTCGATCCAGGGACTCCAGGATCATGACCTGAGCCGAAGGCAGTCGCTTAACCAACTGAGCCACCCAGGCGCCCTGTACTTTTATTTCTTTGAGATATTCATATCAGTGTGGTCTTTTCATTTATGGCTTGCTCTTGACTTCTCTTAACAAATATCTTAGGCAAATGTTACACTTTAAGAAATGCCAGCAAAAATATGAATCAAAATTATTATATATGTTTAATGCTCCTTGACCTGGTAATACTTCTTTGTAGAATTTATCCTAAGGAATTAAACAGATGTGTCAAAGATTTGTACACAAAGGTATTTATAGGGGTATTATAACAGTGAGATATTGGAAATAACAAATGTACAACTATAGGGAAATGGTTAGAATATTATATACTCATATGTTGAAATAACATGCAACCATTACCAGTCATGGTTTTAAAAAATTATTTATTTATTTTAGAGCAAGCGAGCACAGGGAGGGGCAGAGGGAGAGAGAAACTCCAGTAGACTCCTCTCCGAGCTCAGAGAGGGACACGGGGCTCAATCTCAAGACTCTGAGAGCACGACCTGAGCCAAAACCAGGAGTTGGATGCTTAACCAACTGCACCACCCAGGGGCCCCACGAGTCGTGTTTTTGAAGAAAAGTTAATTACATAGGAAAATATGCACAATATAATGTTAAGTGAAGAAAACACATGGAGAATAACAGTGATCATCCCTGGATGGTACAATTACGGGGAACTTTATGATTTTCTGTATTTTCAAAAATTTCTGAAATGAACAAAGATTATTTTTATAATCAGAAAAGAATAACGAACCTCATATATACCATCATCATATATCTCTGAAAGAAATCCCAGCAAAGCTGGGGAAATTTTAGCACCTAGCTCTCAAAAAATGTTTGTGGAGTAAGTAGACAGATAGATGGACAGATGAATGAATGAATAACAGTTGACACTTGTAGGTACCATTATCTAGTTTATATGACTGCAGAAATAACAAATGATTTGTTAATTAAAAGGAGAAGATTCCAGACCAGTCAGCAGTTTGAAGGATGGCATGGGAGGTACTGAAGGAGTCACAAAATGAGTGGCTGATGGCAGCTAAGGAGTTGTGGTCTGGCCTTGGGTCCATTACTGCTCTTGTTGCCCAGATATCAACACCATGTTTCTTCTTGTTCTATGTGTGTCCTTGAAATATAACTTGTGCTTGCTATTTTCATTGGTCTCTATTCAGTTTGGCCATTGATTGAGCAAGTGTGAATGAAATCAAAGTCACGAGTTCATTTTCCATTTGAATCAGTAAATACTTTTCCATATGGGGAGAAGATATCCCAAGGCTAACTCTGGCTGGCCAACTCTCAGAGATGGGCTTATTACACAAGCAGGAGAGTTTGGTAGATCAGGGCAACCTGCCTCTAACACTTGTGAGACCACTCAAAATGCCCCCGGACAGAGGATTGTGTGTTCTTATGTATTGGAGAGTAGTCCTCTGAAACAGGTGTGCTATGCATAATGTTAGCTACCCAAAGAAGTAGCAGAAAACTTAGTCATGTCGCAGTTTTTATAACAAATTCACAAGCTCTTTATGGTAATTATAAATGGAACCGATTGACCTACATTCTGTCCTTGTAATATCTTTTGGCTATTTTGATCAAATTGCTGAACAGGATCTGGCAAGTCCACCAGGAGACAGCATCAGAAAATCTAAATGTTTCCTCTCCAATGCATTCCCTTACCTGTGCCGGAGCCTACATCAAAGAGCCATTAGATTTTGCATAGCATTCTGTATCTCTGCTCTTGGTGGCTTATTAAATACCGTGTCCATGATTGCAGTTACTCTTAAACCCAAGTGTATGATAATAGTGCCTTGTTTGTATCTGCTGTCTCTTGATCCTGCTAAGGTATTAGATTTACTGTTTGTCTTTTTCAACCTGAGTCATCTCTCATCACTCATTTTCAAAAACATTCAGGGGTTGAGGAATTCACAGTTTGGAGCCTAATTGTCCTTGTCCTGGAGGCCATAATATCTACAGATATGACAGACTCCCTAAATTGGTCAGCTAAATATTTTATTCTTCAGGATTTTTAAGGATGAGGAAGAGAACATTTTCTGAGTACTAACCATCTGCTGTAGTTTACTAGGCATTTTCCCATACATTATCTGAGCTAATCTTCTCTATAATCATATAAGGTAGGCATTATTACCCCGGTTTTACAAATGAGGAAACTGTAGCTTTGACAGTTTAAACAAATGAATCATAATTTGAACACTGGTCTATCGGACTTCAAAGCCTGTGATTTTTCTACTCAACATACTGCCTCCCAGGGATAGCAAGGTTTCTTACACTGAACCTAACAACACAGCAGTCACTTAGCTTCCCCTCAGCTCCTGCCTTTCTCCTGTAACTGACTAATTTCCATTCCACTTTGCTTGTGTTACCTTGGCAGGATCAGTCCTTTGCAGCAAGGCCAGGAAATTAAGCTTTGAACCACCAATAAGGGGAGCATGGATTTGAGCCAGCTTCCCATCTTGTCCCCAAACCCAGTTACTGTTTGTGTTTTACATAGTTCCCAGTAACTCCTACCCCAGTCCAAGAGGGTGCCTTACTGGTGGCCTAAGTGGTACTTGCTGGGTGCTCAGCACTTCAAAGCACATGGGGTTCCATCATCCACTTGGAAGCCAAAAAGTTCTTCAGTTGTAGGAACATAAAGCCTGCTGCGGTGAAGGCACACACGATCCTCCTCTGGGCCAGAGTGGCAAGCAAAGCAACCGCAAAAAAAAAAAAAAAGTCTACCAAAGGAGGGTTGGTGTGTATTAGAATAGATCAGTGAGCAACAGACCATTTGTGCTGAAGGAAGAGGGTGAAAATAGAGAGAAGGGAATTTTCCAGAGTATGGAAATGGAAAGGGACGATCATGAACCTCCAAACAACCGAGGGAAGCCAGCGGGGCATTAATCTAAGACTGAAGGGGAATTAAAACCCAAGTGCAAAACATCATGGTGTGGTGCCATCCTTTGGAGAGGAGGATGGCCAGATTCCCTCCTGGTTCCGAACATTATAGTTTCAGATCTGAATGGAAAATTTCATGGGCCTCTTGGCATTAGCCTTTACACATGGGATTCAAATGCATCCTCAGGCCATCAGTTTAGACATATCAAGGGGTTAACCTTCCAAGGTTGTTTTGGCACCAAATCCCAGACAAATTTAATCCATTCTGTATTGGTTTCTTCTTGCCTTCTTTGGTTGTCCACTCAGCAGCTTTCTAGGGAGATAATCTAGTTGAGGGCCTTAAGAGGCAAACTTTCCTGCAATCCACTGTGGAGACCAGGAGATTGAGGAAGGGATTACATGGACACTCAGGAAGATTGAGCATATTTCCCGGGTTTCTTCCCCACTCAGTTCTTGAATTTCTGCTGCCAGGGGTGCCCAGGGGGAGCCCGGCCACAATTCCTGGCTGCCAACAGCCATTTTCTATACCCACACACCGCTTCCTCAGCTGGTCTCCTGGGCCATGTCAGAGGCATCCTCTTATGCCACTGAGTTTCTTAGGAAAATGCGGATTTAAGAAGGTCAAGCTCAAAGGGAAAAAGTGGGTCCAGTGTGGAGAGCTTGGCAGTGCCTTTCTTGGTACCTACCCCTTTTTCCTCTTCCTTCCCTTTCCAGTGTCTCAGAATTGGTGGTTCAGCATTGTTATCAGCAAGTAGCTACACATGAGATAAGAAGCCAACTGAGGGGAAAGGGCACCACAGAGTTAGTTAGAAAAGTGGTGGATTGGGAGGGGTAGTAGCAGAAATAACCACAAGATTGGCTATTTCCAAAGAGACGGTGTTTTGAACACCATGAAATGTAAAAGAAGACAAGCTGTAGAATCTAATTCAGGTCCCTACATTTTAGGCAAACTCACTGCCTAAAAAGTCTGATTTACATCAGGGTGGGCAGGACTCCTCACTTTATTATAGTCAGTCGCCAGTCACCAGTTAAAAGGAACCACCTCATTTCTCTAGTACTGTGCTGTCCGATATGGTAGCTACTAGCCGTGTGTGGCTACTAAGCATTAGAAATCAGGCTAGTTTGGATGGAGACGTTCTGTAAAGGTAAAATACACGCCAGATTCAGAGATTTAGCATGAAAAACACAGTGCAGTAATTTTTATATCGATTACATATTGAAAGAATGTTTTAGATATGTTGGGTTAAATGAAACATTAACATACATTTTGCCTGGCTCTTTCTCTTTACCTTTTTAATGTGGTTACTAGAACATCTAAAATTATATGTGACTTGCGTGATATTTCTGTCGGATAGTGCTGCTGTAGGGCATTCAGAAATAGGATTTGATTTTTT
>NW_027748138.1:0-304 GCF_054177405.1 Leptonychotes weddellii | reverse complement strand
GCTTTTTTCTTTTATTAAGCCTGTCTTTCTTTTTCTTCTTATTTTCTTGCACAAACTAGAACCTCTAGTGCAATGATGAATAGAAGTGGAAATAGTGCATATCCCCTCTTTATTCTACATTTCCCTTTTTAGGATGATGTATATTGTATGTTTTATGTAGATGTTCTATGTCAAGCTAATTTCTTTTCTACTTTCTTTTACAATGGGTTTTAAAAAAAATTATGAATGCCTGTTGAATTTTACTGAATGCATTTTAATGATCTATTAGAGTGGTCCTATATTTTTATTCTTTAAGCTGTTCATG
>NW_027748137.1:0-304 GCF_054177405.1 Leptonychotes weddellii | reverse complement strand
TGGTGAAGCACGTCCCCCACAGATGGAACCCTTGGAGCATGAGGTCTGTGTGCTGAGTGTGAGGAAATCAAGGGCAAGCATTTCTCCTCCAGCAAAGGTGGTTGCTCCGGTCCTGCCCAGCAGCCACGGGTGGATGCCTCGCCAATCTCAGATGTTGCCTGGAGGGGGGACCCTAGAAGGGGGCGGGAGGACACAGGCCCGGAATCAGAGGGACCAGTGCTTGGAGCGGGCCTCGTGGGCACCTGCACCAACGGCCAGACCTGACAGACTCCCTTAAAGATAAGTGTTTGGTAATGCTACCCCA
>NW_027748136.1:0-304 GCF_054177405.1 Leptonychotes weddellii | reverse complement strand
TGTAAAGGAATCTTGATCCACATGTTACCTTTCAGCCATATTCAGTGCGAGTGCCAGCAAATAGCATAATATGCTGTAGCACTCCCTGCCATCCTCCAGTCAGTATCTATAGATGCCAACTCCAGGGATCTCACAGGCATGTCATAGACATTAAGAGACTAGAAGACATATTTCTATGTCCATGAAAGTCCATCCCTACGCCTAGTTTGTTAATCAATTGATTGGTCAGCCAAGGAAGTCACTTCCAGCTGAGAGCACAGCCCTCCATAGCAGGCACTGGAGGAACATCAGCAAAGGGAGAGAC
>NW_027748135.1:0-304 GCF_054177405.1 Leptonychotes weddellii | reverse complement strand
TATGCTGAGGAACGCCTCTTCGCACTAGTCAGGACGCCTGGGGGAGTTCAGAGAAACTACACACATGCACGCACACACGTGTACACACTCTGACACTCACCCCCACACACACACACATACTCAGAATTGGACACACATGCACACACATGTCATACACCCACATGCAGACACAATACACTGACCCATCGATTCAGATACAGACACAAGGACACACAGACATTCACATAAACATATACACACACTGACACACATACCGTCACACAGACCCACACACAACACACTCCTGATAGGCAAAGCAAGGCTT
>NW_027748134.1:0-304 GCF_054177405.1 Leptonychotes weddellii | reverse complement strand
GGTTAATAGGTATTTCATGCTTTGAAATCAGAAGAGAGTTACAAAATGAGTCTAAATGTGTGCATGTATTTTATTTTAATGTTATGGATTTATTGTGGCAATGAGCATAGTAAAAAATAAAACATAAGGTATTATATGTAGATATATAATAATAACTTTAGAATCATGTATTTTCTCCCCATATTGCTTGAGAATCACATTTTTCTTTTGTTTCCATGTCTTTCTCAAAATAAATACTAGAATACCAGAATATTTTCTAGTATCCGATACATAGAGTCAGATAAAAATAAATGACTTTTTATTT
>NW_027748133.1:0-304 GCF_054177405.1 Leptonychotes weddellii | reverse complement strand
GCTTTTTTCTTTTATTAAGCCTGTCTTTCTTTTTCTTCTTATTTTCTTGCACAAACTAGAACCTCTAGTGCAATGATGAATAGAAGTGGAAATAGTGCATATCCCCTCTTTATTCTACATTTCCCTTTTTAGGATGATGTATATTGTATGTTTTATGTAGATGTTCTATGTCAAGCTAATTTCTTTTCTACTTTCTTTTTTTTTTTTTTAATTTTTTTTTTTTAAGATTATTTATTTATTTATTTATTTGAGAGAGAGAGAATGAGAGAGAGCACATGAGAAGGGGGAGGGCCAGAGGGAGAAG
>NW_027748132.1:0-304 GCF_054177405.1 Leptonychotes weddellii | reverse complement strand
GGCTCTTCTGGGGCTCAGGCCTTCCTCAGCCCCCACCCGTCATCGGGAGCAGCTCTCCAGGGCGGGCCTCATCAGGGCAGTACCCATATCAGTGGGTAACTTCCCGGAAATTCTGACCTACTAAATCTCAGTGGCACTATGGCACTTTGAGGTTGGTCTGAGATCCTCAGATTGGTGGCTCTCGATCCAAAGTAGCCAGTGCCCACGGAGCGGGGCCTGTGGGTGTTCCCAATGGGGGGCAGGGGGAGCAGAGTGGCCCAGGTTCTACTCTGCACCTGTGAATGTCAGGAGTACTCCTTTTTTG
>NW_027748131.1:0-304 GCF_054177405.1 Leptonychotes weddellii | reverse complement strand
TCTCTTAGTATACGGGCAGAGAACAATGTGCTGTTGGAGAGAGCCTTGGGATAAGTGGATGAGGCATTCCGGCTCCTGAGCTGGAGCAGCCAGGGGTGCGGACCTGTGGGAGCTGGTCTGTACAGCTCCCAGTGCACATTGAAAAGAGGTGCCTTCTCTGGGCAGATCAACTCCACAAAGACAGCCCCCCACTTTCCCAGCTAGCTGGGTGCCTTGTGCAGTGCCCAGTCTGCATAACCGTGCGTGGCCGCAGGCTGAGGGCAGAGGGGACCGATATTCCAGCGGGCCTGTATCCATTTCTAGT
>NW_027748130.1:0-304 GCF_054177405.1 Leptonychotes weddellii | reverse complement strand
TAGCGAGAGAGGGAACCCAAACAGGGAGAGGGAGAAGCAGGCTTCCCGCCAAGCAGGGAGCCTAATGTGGGTCTCGATCCCAGGACCCTGGGATCATGACCTGAGCGGAAGGCAGACACTTAACAACTGAACAACTCCGGCACCCCCCAACGTATTTTTTTAGAGGGACATAATTCAATGAAGAACAGAGTCAGCAGTTTCTCTTTTCTTTATAAATATTAAAGATATTAACTATCAGTAATAGTTTCACAAATATATTTTCCAGGCTTGTATGATTTTTTAATTCTCTTTGTGTTCGGCAATT
>NW_027748129.1:0-304 GCF_054177405.1 Leptonychotes weddellii | reverse complement strand
TTCTTCCTTTGTTCTTTCTTCCTTTTATGCACACAGACATGAATTAATCATCTAAGAGGATGGAGAGGTCACTCCAGGTACAAGGGATAAGTAAAGGTGTAGGATTGAGGATGTAGAAGTTGTATGGGAGGAGTGGATAGCCCCATCTAGTTGAGTATAAAATGAGTAAAAAGGGGAAAGAAATAATCCCAGAAAGACATGATGACAATGATGGAATCATTCCCAGAGAGCCAGTGTGGTGGGGAGAGACCTGTTGTCCAGGGTCAAGCTGGTGGGGGACAGAGGAGGGGTGGTTAGAGACACG
>NW_027748128.1:0-4464 GCF_054177405.1 Leptonychotes weddellii | reverse complement strand
CCACCCCCCTCCCCTCTAAAACCCTGTTTGTTTCTCAGAGTCCATAGTCTCTCATGGTTCGTCTCCCCCTCCGCTTTCCCCCCCTTCATTTTTCCCTTCCTTCTCCTAATGTCCTCCATGCTATTCGTTATGTTCCACAAATAAGTGAAACCATATGATAATTGACTTTCTCTGCTTGACTTATTTCACTTAGCATGATCTCCTCCAGTCCCCATCCTTTCTGATGGCTGAGTAATATTCCATTGTTACAGGAAAATGATCTTACAGATTATATCAGTAAAAAAAAAAAAAGGGGGTGCTTGGGTGGCTCAGTCCGTTAAGCAGTTGACTCTTGATTTTGGCTCAGGTCATGATCTTGGGGTCCTGGGATCAAGCCCTATGTCACACTCCTTGCTCAGTGTGCTGGAGGATTCTCTCTCCCTCTCCCTCCACTCCTCCCCCTCACTCACACACACTCTATCTTTCTCTCTCTCTAAAATAAATAAATAAAACTTAAAAAAAAAGAAACTTTAGAAACATAGAAATAGTTTGATTACTATGCATTGAAAATTCAAGAAGAAATTAATTTGGTTTAATGTATTATGCTCTAGGAAATATAAGTGAATTAGGTAAAATCATTAAAATATTTGTTTTCACTTTATAACTAAAGGTTCAAAGTGAAGGTATAAATGTTATAAATATCAAAATGCAAAATAATATAGCAGAATTATATATGAAACACTATAATCTCATACTACTTTTCTTGAAACCAAAGGTAGGATTTGGTTCTCCCAGAAGAGATGAAACCTGAGCACTGACTCACCTGTGGCATCAGGAGAAAGACAGCACCACTATTCAAATAGATAACAAAAATTAACTAAACTTTTTAACAAATTAGTAAAGGTTGTGTGTGGGCTAGTGAGGTAGTAGAAGAATTCTGAGTGCTGTATATTCAAGAGGAAACTTTATCTTCTCATAGACTCTTCTTCATGGACTTCTGTTGGGTGCTTACAAGAAAGAATGATGTGGGAAAGAAAACTGGACAAAGCCTTCTTGGGTGGTGCAGGTCTAGAAAAAGGGAAGATCCACAAATACAAAAAAGAATAAAGTTTGACATAGGCCCTAAGGAACAAAAGCCTTCAACTGCTGAGAAAAAGTTAGCAAACCCTGGCATCCAAGATCACAGTGAAGAAACATAAAAGAAAGAGCCATTGAACCCTAGAGGAGGGGTGAAGATCATCCAGGTCCCAGACCATCAGTGATTCCCCAATGCTGGAGAAGGGGGATGAGCCACAGGGAAGTTACCACATGTCAGGTATAGGGACAAAGGTCCTGCCTAAGAATGAGGTTGAAGGAGGATAACAAGGAACCCTCTCTGACCCCGACCATCAGGTTAGCTAGTACCAAATAACAAGTGAGAGGGGCTACTGTTGAAAAAGCACAAGAGGTCAGAGAGAGACTATCTGTAATAGAGACACACAGGAAAGCCTAAGGCAAAGGACTGGATGAGAAGAAAAACCCTAATCATCTCTGCCCTAGAAAGGACACAGAACAGGAATTTGAAGTTGCTGTGAGGTAAAAATAACAACTACAAAATATAGAACCAGTTCAGCTGTCTAGATCGACTCAATCTTCATGCTATAGGTAAATTTTTTGCTGGGCAAAAGTTGTTTGATGTGGGTAAAGCAATGGACAGAGGAAATTTTATAGCAATAAGTACTTTATTGGAAAATAAGGAAATTCTGTTAGCCATCTAAATTTATCTCTTAATAAATCAGAAAAAGGAAAGCATATTAAACCCATACTAAATAGAAAGTTACAATAAAGACAATTGATGAAAACAATGACGTTAAGAATAGAAACATATTAGAGAAAAATCAGTGAAACTGAAAATTGGCTCTAAAAAGATCAATGAAATTGGTATACCTCTAGCCAGATTGATAGATAAATCAGAATACAATACAATAAAAAACAGAAGCCATAACTTGGAAGTATAAGAAATGAAATACAGAGGGCATCAGCTCAGATCCTATAGACATCAACTATAAAAAGGTGATACTATGAATAATCTTATGCCTATAAATTTGACAACATAGCTGTAGTCAACAAATTCTTTGAGCAGTACAAATTAACAAAACTTATAAAGCTCATTCAATAGATAGCCTATATGGATAACCTGAACATATATATGTGTGTGTATATATATATTTATTATTTCACTCTTTATTGGGTCCTTTCTATGAATGTTACCCAATAAAAATGAAAACGTAAGTTCAAACAAAAATCCACACACAAATGTTTATAGTAGCAATATTCATAACTACTAAGAAGTTCATACTGCCTTTGGCAGCTGAATAGGTAAGCTGTGGAAGAAGTAGACTAAAGACTCCTACATAGGGGCGCCTGGGTGGCTCAGGGGGTTAAGCATCTGCCTTCCGCTCCATCATGATCCCAGGATCCGGGGATCCAGCCCCGTGTTGGGCTCCCTGCCGAGCAGAGAGCCTGTTTCACCTTCTGTCTGCCGCTCTCCCCTGCTCATGCTATCTCTCTCTCTGTCAAATAAATAAAATCTTAAAAAAAGGACTCCTACATAGCAGTAAAAATGAAATGAACTGCTGATCTATACCCTCAGAATATAAAAATCTCTAATGATTAAGACTACATGAAAGAAGTTAGACTCCACACACACGCACACATACACACACATATACACACATACACACACATACACACACACATACACACATACACGCACACATACACACACATATACACACACACACATACACACACATACACACATACACGCACACATACACACACATATACACACATACACACACATACACACACACATACACGCACATACACACACACACTACATACATACATGCATATATGGAGATATATATATCTCTCTCCAGGACGATATCTATATTGTCAATATATAATATATATTTTAATATACTACTGATATCTGGCAAGGAAGATGCTGCCAACAGCTATGCCCGAGGCCACTACATGGTGCGGAAGGAGATCATCAATCTTGTGCTGGAGCGCATCTGAAAACTGACAGACCAGTGCACCAGGCTTCAGGGTTTCCTGATCTTCCATAGCTTTGGGGGTGGCAATGGCTCTAAGGCTACACCTCCCTGTTGACAGAGCAGCTTTCTGTTGACTATGGCAAGAAGTCCAAGTTGGAATTCGCCATCTAACCTGCCCCCCAAGTATCCACAGCAGTTGTGGAACCCTACAACTCCATCCTGACCACCCATACCACCCTGGAGCACTCGGATTGTGCCTTCATGGTGGACAACGAGGCCATCTATGATCTGCCACCGCAACCTGGACATCGAGCGCCCCACCTACACCAACCTCAACTGGCTCATTGGCCAGATCGTGTCCTCCATCACTGCCTTCCTGCGCTTCGACAGGGCCCTCAACGTGGACCTCACAGAATTCCAGACCAACCTGGTGCCCTACACCCGCATCAAAGTCCCCCTGGTGACTTACTTGACCCATCGTCTCAGCGGAGAAGGCCTACCATGAGCAGCTATCAGTGGAGAGATCACCAACGCCTGCTTTGAACCCTCCAAACAGATGGTCAAGTGTGACCCTCACCACGGCAAATACATGGCCTGCTGCAAGCTCTACCACGAAGAAGTGGTGCCCAAGGATGTGAATGTCGCCATTGTCACTCTCAAGACCAAGCGCGCCATCCAGTTTGTGGACTGGTGTCCCCCAGGTTTCAAGGTTGGCATTAAGTGCCAGCCCCCACAGTGGTGCCTGGGGGAGACCTGGCCAAGGTGCAATGGGCAGTCTGCATGTAAGCAATACCACAGCCATCGTGGAGGCCTGGCTGGATGAAACACATCAGAATGCATAGAGCAATACAATATTGCAGCAGGAAATATCCTTAGGAAGTCACTAAAAAACAACATTAAGACTATACACACACACACACACACATATATATATATGCTTACCCTCTGACATTGTCAAGCCTTCTAGTGCCAAATAGAACATGGGAGGAGAAAATTCTCAATGGAACACTGGGATGGTCATACTAAAATGAGGAAAGATTGTGTGTATAAAAATTATGATATATAATTATATAATTATAATTATGTATATATTACACATATATACATAAATATACTTTTTGTATATAAAAAACTCATCTTCAACCAAAAATACACAAATGTGCTCAAAACCTTCTATGGAAACTGGCATAATCTCTCAATGGCATGTCTGATGAAAGTTTTCCTTAAAGTCAACCCCATTTGAAAGTCGATCAGAGAAAAACATGTATCATATGACCTCACTGATATGAGGAATTCTTAATCTCAGGAAACAAACTGAGGGTTGCTGGAGTGGTGGGGAGGTGGGAGGGATGGGGTGGCTGGGTGATAGACATTAGGAATGTGCTATGCTGAGTGCTGTGAATTGTGTAAGACTGTTGAATCACAGATCTGTACCTCTGAA
>NW_027748127.1:0-304 GCF_054177405.1 Leptonychotes weddellii | reverse complement strand
GGGCAGAGGAAGGCAGGGATAGAAGCTGACTGTGGACAGCTTTAGGTTAGTTAGTTATTACTTAACTCAACCAACAGTTACAAAGAACCTGCCTGAGCCAAGCATGGTGCTGGGTGATGGAGTACACAGCTGAACAAGGTACGGTTTCCTGTCTCATGGGGGACACAGACGTGAACGTGAACTGGATGGTCAGAGACAAGCTCTTGAACAGGTGAACTCAGGTAATGAGTTGAAGGAATGATTGGTGTTCCCCAATTGCTCTGCTTGGCTTAAAAAAAAAACAAATCTACCCAAGACCCGTCCT
>NW_027748126.1:0-304 GCF_054177405.1 Leptonychotes weddellii | reverse complement strand
CGTTTCCTCCACAAACGTGAACACATGGCATTGACGTTCTTTTTCATTTTAGCTTTTATCACGAGCTTATCTTCTTATCAATGAGTTGTAAGAATTCTTTAAACATTTTTTTTGAAGATTTTATTTATTTATTTGACAGAGAGAGAGATAGCGAGAGCAGGAACACAAGCAGGGGGAGTGGGAGAGGGAGAAGCAGGCTCCCCGCGGAACAGGGAGCCCGATACGGGGCTCCATCCCAGGACCCTGGGATCATGACCTGAGCCGAAGGCAGACGCTTAACCGACTGAGCCACCCAGGCGCCCTG
>NW_027748125.1:0-304 GCF_054177405.1 Leptonychotes weddellii | reverse complement strand
TGTAAAGGAATCTTGATCCACATGTTACCTTTCAGCCATATTCAGTGCGAGTGCCAGCAAATAGCATAATATGCTGTAGCACTCCCTGCCATCCTCCAGTCAGTATCTATAGATGCCAACTCCAGGGATCTCACAGGCATGTCATAGACATTAAGAGACTAGAAGACATATTTCTATGTCCATGAAAGTCCATCCCTACTCCTAGTTTGTTAATCAATTGATTGGTCAGCCAAGGAAGTCACTTCCAGCTGAGAGCACAGCCCTCCATAGCAGGCACTGGAGGAACATCAGCAAAGGGAGAGAC
>NW_027748124.1:0-304 GCF_054177405.1 Leptonychotes weddellii | reverse complement strand
GGTTCTCAATAATGAAGCCATGGGAGGGATATGGAGATGAGCACTGAGCAGGGCTTTGTGAGTTCATGTCTCCCATCTCTACTACCTGCAGATGGGTTCACGTTTTCGGATTCAGAAGTATAAACAAATCTTTCTCTTTTTTAAAAAAAATTTTTAATTGTTATGTTAATCCCCGTACATTACATCATTAGTTTTAGATATAGTGTTCCATGATTCATTGTTTGTGCATAACACCCAGTGCTCCATGCACAACGTGCCCTCCTTAATACCCATCACCAGGCTAACCCATCCTCCCACCCCCCTC
>NW_027748123.1:0-304 GCF_054177405.1 Leptonychotes weddellii | reverse complement strand
TCCGCAGAGGGACTGAGAGGCACTGCCCAGGGTGCTTAAAAGCAGGCCTATAACTTCCTTCCCACCTCACATCCCCTTGCCCCTACCAGGGATGCTTGAGGTCATGTTACAACTAAACTCCTTGCACTTGAATCCTGGCCTCAGGGTGCGCTCCCGGGGGAACCCAGCCCAAGGCATAGCTATGTGTGCGCACGCGTACGCACACACACACACGTGCAGACGCTGGCTCTCTTGAGCACGGTCTTCATGCTTTCTCATGCCTGAGTACCATTCTCCTGTCACTTGCCATAGAAGGGGCGTCCGC
>NW_027748122.1:0-304 GCF_054177405.1 Leptonychotes weddellii | reverse complement strand
GGTGAGGATTCAGAGAAAGGTAAACCTTCTTAAGCTGTTGGTGGGAATTCAAACTGGTGCAGCAACTCTGGAGAACAGTACAGAGGTTCCTCAAAAAGTTAAAAATAGAACTACCCTGGGCGCCTGGGTGGCTCAGTTGGTTAAGCGACTGCCTTCGGCTCAGGTCATGATCCTGGAGTCCCCGGATCGAGTCCCGCATCGGGCTCCCTGCTTGGCAGGGAGTCTGCTTCTCCCTCTGACCCTCCTCCCTCTCATGCTCTCTGTCTCTCATTCTCTCTGTCTCAAATAAATAAATAAAATCTTT
>NW_027748121.1:0-304 GCF_054177405.1 Leptonychotes weddellii | reverse complement strand
TCTGTGTGTTAGTTTTATTTTCTTTGCTTTGGTCTATACAAAAAAACCAATAACCAAAAACATAAAGCCAGAATAATAAAACTCTCTGCTGGGACCTCCCCCAGCCCCCCACACCCACGTGCAGGAGGTGGTGGAGGGTTCGAAACAGGAAGGGGAAGAGAAAGCCCCTCACCGCACACCAGAAGGGTCAGCCAAGAGCACTTCTCAGGAGTCAGCTAGGGCGGTTGTGGGTGGGACGGGGTGTGAGGGCGTCATCCCCAGAGCTCCCAGGAAGGGGCCAAAGCCAGTTGAATGTCCTGGAGAG
>NW_027748120.1:0-304 GCF_054177405.1 Leptonychotes weddellii | reverse complement strand
AGTCGGTGTCTTAGCTGTGATGTTGCAGGTGTCCTGGTTTGTGGGGTTTATAACAGGAATGCTGCTCGGACTCTCACATCCTTGCCCTCACACTGGACTTTGATCCATTGTTTGGCTCGAGAGACTTAAGGCTCTCCTTTTAGTACGTACGTGTGTGTGTGCATGTGCATGCGTGCTCTGTGTGTGTGTGTGTGTGTGTGTGTGTGTGTGTGTGTGTTTGGTGGAAAGTGGTAGATAGAGGTAAACCTTTATTTTAGATTTGCTCTTTCTGGTTCAGGCGTTCTGTATGCTCCTCAGGGTGGGT
>NW_027748119.1:0-304 GCF_054177405.1 Leptonychotes weddellii | reverse complement strand
TGGTGAAGCACGTCCCCCACAGATGGAACCCTTGGAGCATGAGGTCTGTGTGCTGAGTGTGAGGAAATCAAGGGCAAGCATTTCTCCTCCAGCAAAGGTGGTTGTTCCGGTCCTGCCCAGCAGCCACGGGTGGATGCCTCGCCAATCTCAGATGTTGCCTGGAGGGGGGACCCTAGAAGGGGGCGGGAGGACACAGGCCCGGAATCAGAGGGACCAGTGCTTGGAGCGGGCCTCGTGGGCACCTGCACCAACGGCCAGACCTGACAGACTCCCTTAAAGATAAGTGTTTGGTAATGCTACCCCA
>NW_027748118.1:0-304 GCF_054177405.1 Leptonychotes weddellii | reverse complement strand
TTTTCCAAAGAAGACATCCAAATGGACAACAGACACATGAAAAAGTGCTCAACATCACTCGGCATCAGGGAAATACAAATCAAAACCTCAATGAGATACCACCTCACACCAGTCAGAATGGCTAAAATTAACAAGACAGATGTTGACGAGGATGCAGAGAAAAGGGAACCCTCCTACACTGTTGGTGGGAATGCAAGCTAGTGCAGCCACTCTGGAAAACAGTATGGAGGTTCCTCAAAAAGTTGAAAATAGAGCTACCCTACGACCCAGCAATTGCACTACTGGGTATTTATGCCAAAGATTA
>NW_027748117.1:0-4464 GCF_054177405.1 Leptonychotes weddellii | reverse complement strand
TATCATAAGTTTATCACTTAATGCAGACATATAAATGAGGAAAGAAATAAAGGAAAAAACCGACAATTATTATCTACCAATAATACACTAAGCACTTTTACATATGCTTCACTATTTTAAGCAACAGCATTACAAAATAGGTGTTAGTATCCCTACTTATCAAGAGGAAAACATAAGGCTTAGGTGGAGATTGCACTTGACCTGGTTCTAAATGACTACAGTGATTTCCTTCTTTCCACTATATCCTGCTGCCTCCTCACACATGTGAAAGAACAGAGAACAATAATATGTCAAAATAGAATTAATTACTTAATTGTATAGTACCAAATATAATTTTGGAGTTTAGAAAAGTGGGAGAAGAGTGATGCCAGTAAAGACTTTATAGATAAATTAGGGTTTTGGAGGATGGGTAGAATTTTTTCATCTGATTAAAAAGGGAAGTCTGGATTTACCTTTAGTATATATGAAGTGATCAGCACCCATAAAGGAACAGAAACAGTCATAAGTACTAGAGGAAACCTCATTTGCTGACCTGGGTAAGGACAGTATATCAGAGTAAGGAAAATAGAGTTTGATGATTTTTCTTCATCTAGATTATACATAAAAAGATCAAGCCCTTTGTGCACCAACTGTGATTACTTACCCAGGTTCTCTGATCTTGACCTTGAACAAGCAGGAGCAAAGAGTAAAGGTCAAAACTTGTCATTGAAGAAGCTGGTTGTAGCATAGTGCACCCTGAATTTCCTCACAACCAGTCCCCCAAATAAATCATGGAAATATTGTTGGGAGTGATGAAAAAATGCTGAAATTCCAACAGTTTAAGCCATTATATACATTAAATAAAAATATTTCCCCTGAATCCTAGAGTATTAGGGATATTCAGGAAATATAAAACTGAGTTGTACTTTATGCAATTACCACTTGCAGCTGTTGATGTACTTAAACTCATGGACATTGCTATTATTACAGTAGTTGATTGTCTGAAACTTCTGTTTACCCCTTAATTGAAACTTGCATAATTTTCAGTTCTGGTTATACATCACAATTGCTCATAGAAAATTTAAACAACAACAACAACTATATAGACCAGGATGCCATCCCCTGGAATTCTGATTTAATAGATTTAGGGAGTCATAGATTTCTGGAGTTTGAAAATTTTCCCCTCATGATTCTCATGCAAAGCCAATGTTGACATCCACTGGTATAGATAATCCAAACACCTGGATCCATATGACTTGTAAATGAATAGTACTTTTTTAGAGTAGGAAGGCTCCTCTAGCTCCATGAACTCTATCCCTGAGTGCACATTAAATTTTTCAGGAATAGGTTCTTAGGCTTCTTGTCCATTTTGATGTAGGAACATAGATTCTATATTTTTCTTAAGATTTTATTTACTTATTTATTATTTATTTATTATTTATTTAGAGAGCACAAGTGGGGGGAGGGGCAGAAGGAGAGGGAGAGAGAGCATCCCAAGCAGACTCCACAGTGAGCATGGAGCCCCATGTGGGGCTTGATCTCATGACCTGAGCTGAAGCCAAGAGTCAGACGCTTAACTGACTGAGGCACCCAGGTGCCCTAGTTTCTGTATTTTTTAAGAACTTCTTACTTTTTCATAATCCTAGATTTACAAAAAAAGTACAGTTTAGTGAGTCCCTATATACCCTTTACCTCAGTTTCCCCTAATCTTAACATCATCATAACCATGGTACATTTTATAAAACTAAAAAATTAAGACAGGTATATTGACTTTATTCAGATTTCACTGGTTTTTCCTTTAATGTTCCTTTTCTGTGCTAGAATTCAGTCTAGGATACCATACTGCATTGAGTGGATTCTGTATCTTAAAGATAACTTCAAAGGTGATTTTGGTGTAATCAGTCCTCACACTGTGTTTGTACCTTCTAACCTAATCCAAACTAATCAACTTTCAGATAACAAAGCACATTCAGAAAAGACCCAGTCTTGCCTCAGTTAATGCAACTACATGGCAAAAATGGCAAAGGCTTATGATTTGTGTTTATCTCAACATTCCACACTGGCTCATGACTAGGCTCTAGATGATTTCAAGGAAGTAAATGAAACTTTTTTGAATAACACCAATCACAACACTCAGTAGGAATGAAGAGACTCAAAGACCTAGTAGAGCTTGAGGTGTCCTTATCTCCTTGGTAGTGGTTTTGAGGAAAACTGTTAGTTTTTAAATTAATTTTGTATATAAATTAATGATTAAGAATACATCTGTGATCAAAGATTTAACCACAAAAACACAAGACATGCTTCTTACTCAACATTGCCAAAAGATATTTTCCACTAATTTATAGAAATAATCAGTGGCTTAGCCTTATATAATAGCAACGAATTTCAATGCCTGAAAAGTAATTATAAAGACAGAAATACTAATTCTAAATTAAATTCTCCGAAGTGTATTTTCCTTTCTCTATAAACAGCATATTTATTTCAAAGAGCTATCAAAACAATGTATGCAGTTGGAAAATTTAAACATACGCACACACACACGAACATGCAAGCATGTACAGGTGAACACATACACTCACCACATATAATCTTTCAATCCTGGATATAAAACTATTTGAGGTAAAGTCCTCATGCTCTCTGCTTATGGTGCCTTGATTCAACTCTGACATTGCTTGGATTTATTTCATAGTTGAATTTACATCTTTAGAGCTCAGCTGATTTAAACCATTGCACATTGGTGGAAATTTGTTTAATTTCCTTCTTTCAAGGTGCTAAATTTCTAATATTCAGTTGTTCAGCATTATAATCAATGTTTCAAGCTATTTGTGTGTACTCAATTCTGACCATTGTCAAGCAGGGTAATATAGCAAGGTAAAGAAAAAAAATGAGAACATTTTCAGAGGAAAACAGATATATCCATATCACCTGAGTTTTATTTATCCAGGATTTTATAGTTTGCAAAACATCATCTTCTTATTTGAGTTTTACAACAAATCTGGAGATTCTGTGGATACTTCCATTCTACTCATGCTTATGATTCCAACTATTATATAGTTCTTTGGAGTAATAAAATTAACAACCAAGAAAAATTCATTCATTACATTTACAAAATCCACTGACTACTTACTATGTGTCATTCATTATACTGGGTTCTGGTAATAGACTTTTTTTTTTTTTATAAAGATTTTATTTATTTATTTGAGACAGAGAGAATGAGAGAGAGAGAACATGAGAGGGGGGAGGGTCAGAGGGAGAAGCAGGCTCCCCGCTGAGCAGGGAGCCCGATGCGGGACTCGATCCAGGGACTCCAGGATCATGACCTGAGCTGAAGGCAGCCGCTTAACCAACTGAGCCACCCAGGGGCCTGAGAGACTTTTCTTAACCTTTTGGAAACTCTTGAGAAACATACAAAACACCCAAAAAATACAGAGAACTTTTTAAATGGCTTTTATAATGAAATAAGAGGTGTCCTTTGGGGTGCTGGATCATGCATTGAAAATCACCTCTCTTCTTGACTTCTCACTTGACTTTTTGCTCATACAAATAAGAGGGTACCTCGTTATAGGACTCAGGACAGAGACAATGCATGAGACCAAATAGTCTCTTTGAGCGGAAAGTTTAGTGGGTATTAAGTCAGGGCCAGCTGTAAGATTAGCTAGAAGACAGGATTGTCAATATGCTATGATTTCTTGTGCTTGAAACATCTCCACCAATCCATGCCCTGCTAAACTATTTTTCACCTTAACATTGAAAATGTGTCTAATATCCTGATATTAATCACTAGGTAGTTAAAGTGTTTCTGGATAGATGGTAGATTAAAGACCATCTAACCCAGCTCATTGATTTTACAAATGGGGGAAATTGAGACCTAGAGAAAGGAAATGGCTTACCCAATATCATGAACTATTTGGTTGCAAGATCAAACTATAACATAGCTCACCTAACTGTAAGTTATTATAAATGTCTACTTGCTACTCCCCAACTTTATGCGTGTTGGTACTGTATAGCTGTTTAACACTAATAAACAAAATGGCCTTACATATTTTCTAGATTTATAGTCTCACAGTTCATCACAGAATCTGTATTTTAACAAATTATCACAAGTGATTCGGCCCACTACCGATGATGGAAATCCCAACTCCAATTTCCTTTATCGGATACTGGGTGTTATGATCCCCTCAGGAAGTTATTTTTTTCTATTATAAATGTTTCACTATATACCATAACTTAAATATGATCACTCTATTGTGTCATTATTAGGACTCAAGACAGCTTAGAGTGTTTGTGTTAGATGCCCAACATTTCCTAAAAAGACTATAAGTAGAAAAGGCAAGTGGCAGCCCTAGAAACACAAGATCTTGGAAATTAAATCAAGATGGCATCTTATAAATATTTTAGTTCAATCCTTTCTTTGACAGGTGTCTCAGAGGAAATAAGAGACTTCTTCAAGATCACATAGTGATATTGTCAGATGTTGTATTTGCC
>NW_027748116.1:0-304 GCF_054177405.1 Leptonychotes weddellii | reverse complement strand
TTTTATTTATTCATGAGAGACAGAGAGAGAGAGAGAGGCAGAGGGAGAAGCAGGCTCCCAAGGAGCAGAGAGCCCGATGCGGGACTCGATCCCAGGACCCTGGGATCATGACCTGAGCTGAAGGCAGACGCTTAACCATCTGAGCCACCCAGGCGCCCAGTATGTGACAATTTTAAATGATGCTTTTAAAAAGTATCTTTAATGCAGGGCAAAGTCATATGATACAGCTAAATTATTAAAAAGCAGGATCTGGAATGTATAAACAGAATAATCTTGACAGTGTGAGGAAGAGCACATGAAAAAG
>NW_027748115.1:0-304 GCF_054177405.1 Leptonychotes weddellii | reverse complement strand
TAAACTGCTTAGTTTTACAGCAAATTGATCACTACTGTAATATTTCAGGAGCAAAATGATCCTCACCAGTCAGTTTGATTTCAAAGGCCAAAATTTATAGTTTTGTTCCTGATTTAGTGATAAGATTTTTTAACATATTGAGCATTTTATCACCTTCTCTCAGGACATGGAGTTGAACTTACAAATGAAAAAAAAAAAAGCCAACAAAAAAGGGATCATAAATAATATACTACAGAATGACAGAAGAGTTTAATATTCCCTTTGGACCAGTGGGAAATTACTCAGATTTCTGTCCTTGTAAACG
>NW_027748114.1:0-304 GCF_054177405.1 Leptonychotes weddellii | reverse complement strand
GATGAGCGTAAAGCGCTCATAATTTTAAGGCGGCAATCTACTTTTACTGATTCTTCATTCTTTTTTTTTTTAAAGATTTTATTTATTTATTTGACAGAGAGAGACACAGCGAGAGAGGGAACACAAGCAGGGGGAGTGGGAGAGGGAGAAGCAGGCTTCCCGCTGAGCAGGGAGCGCGATGCGGGGCTCGATCCCAGGATTCTGGGATCACGACCTGAGCCGAAGGCAGACGCTCAACGACTGAGCCACCCAGGCGCCCCTAGAGTTCAGTAATTCATCAGTTACATATAACACCGAGTGGCTC
>NW_027748113.1:0-304 GCF_054177405.1 Leptonychotes weddellii | reverse complement strand
GGCTCTTCTGGGGCTCAGGCCTTCCTCAGCCCCCACCCGTCATCGGGAGCAGCTCTCCAGGGCGGGCCTCATCAGGGCAGTACCCATATCAGCGGGTAACTTCCTGGAAATTCTGACCTACTAAATCTCAGTGGCACTATGGCACTTTGAGGTTGGTCTGAGATCCTCAGATTGGTGGCTCTCGATCCAAAGTAGCCAGTGCCCACGGAGCGGGGCCTGTGGGTGTTCCCAATGGGGGGCAGGGGGAGCAGAGTGGCCCAGGTTCTACTCTGCACCTGTGAATGTCAGGAGTACTCCTTTTTTG
>NW_027748112.1:0-304 GCF_054177405.1 Leptonychotes weddellii | reverse complement strand
TAGCGAGAGAGGGAACCCAAACAGGGAGAGGGAGAAGCAGGCTTCCCGCCAAGCAGGGAGCCTAATGTGGGGCTCGATCCCAGGACCCTGGGATCATGACCTGAACGGAAGGCAGACACTTAACAACTGAACAACTCCGGCACCCCCCAACGTATTTTTTTAGAGGGACATAATTCAATGAAGAACAGAGTCAGCAGTTTCTCTTTTCTTTATAAATATTAAAGATATTAACTATCAGTAATAGTTTCACAAATATATTTTCCAGGCTTGTATGATTTTTTAATTCTCTTTGTGTTCGGCAATT
>NW_027748111.1:0-304 GCF_054177405.1 Leptonychotes weddellii | reverse complement strand
TTCATTAGTAACGCTTCCTGAACATCTGATCATGGAATATGCTGCGTAAGTGACTAGCAGTTCAACCTGGCTCAGGGTCCCCCTGGCTCAAGGTGGGGGGGGGGGGCAGATCTGGCTTCCAGACCCTGTGCACCAGGGTTCAGGCAGCCTCGGTGGCATCCTCCAAGCTCAGCCTCCCCCTGGAGTACCCTTGTCAGCCGCAGCAGGAGACCCAGGACTGAAGCCTCTGCTCATCCTAAACTCAGCCAGAGAGGAGACGGAGCGGGGAAAAGGAAACTCTGGGAGGGTAGCCAGCCTTGGAGCC
>NW_027748110.1:0-304 GCF_054177405.1 Leptonychotes weddellii | reverse complement strand
GTGCCGCCCAATGTTGCTGAAGGGAAGGATGTTCTTCTGCTCGTCCACAATCTGCCTGGGGATCCTCTAGGCTATGGCTGGTTCCGAGGGGAAACTGTAGAGCCCAGCCGTCAAATTGTATCATATGTAGTAGACACACAAGTAATTATCCCAGGGCCTGCACACAGTGGCAGAGAGACAATATACCCCAATGGATCCCTGCTGTTCCAGAACATCAACCTGAAGGACACAGGATACTACACCATACAAATCATAAAGAGAAATGCTCAAGTTGATCAAGGAACAGGACAGCTGCGCGTATTCC
>NW_027748109.1:0-304 GCF_054177405.1 Leptonychotes weddellii | reverse complement strand
GGGCAGAGGAAGGCAGGGATAGAAGCTGACTGTGGACAGCTTTAGGTTAGTTAGTTATTACTTAACTCAACCAACAGTTACAAAGAACCTGCCTGAGCCAAGCATGGTGCTGGGTGATGGAGTACACAGCTGAACAAGGTACGGTTTCCTGTCTCATGGGGGACACAGACATGAACGTGAACTGGATGGTCAGAGACAAGCTCTTGAACAGGTGAACTCAGGTAATGAGTTGAAGGAATGATTGGTGTTCCCCAATTGCTCTGCTTGGCTTAAAAAAAAAACAAATCTACCCAAGACCCGTCCT
>NW_027748108.1:0-304 GCF_054177405.1 Leptonychotes weddellii | reverse complement strand
TGATACGTGTTAACTCATTGAATCGTCGCACCAACCCCAGAATTAGCTGTCATGATCACCCTCCCCGAGAGGAAAGTGAAGCACAGAGAGGATGCTTACTGGTAAGCCTTGTGCAGGGACTCAGATCTAGAGGTCCAGTGCCTGAGGTGGAGCTCTAACTACTAGCTTTAACACATCCACTCTAACAGAGCAGATATGACGCATATGTATTAACACTTAAAAGTAAATATAAGTTCAGCAATGTACATAATAGCCAAACTGTGGAAAGAGCCAAGATGTCCATCGACAGATGAATGGATAAAGA
>NW_027748107.1:0-304 GCF_054177405.1 Leptonychotes weddellii | reverse complement strand
GATATTGAAAATGCTCGGGGTGCCTAGGTGGCTCAGTCAGTTAGGTGTCTGCCTTCGGCTCAGGTCATGATTCCAGGGTCCTGGGATTGAGCCCCATGTTGGGCTCCCTGCACAGCAGCGAGTCTGCTTCTCCCTTTCCCTCTGCCCACCCCCCACACTTGTGTGCTCTCTCTCTCTCTTTCAAATAATAAAAAAAAAATCTCTTTTTATTTATTTTTTATTTTTTTATTTTTTAAGATTTTATTTATTTATTTGAGAGAGAGAGAATGAGAGAGAGCAAGCACATGAGAGGGGGGAGGGTCAG
>NW_027748106.1:0-4464 GCF_054177405.1 Leptonychotes weddellii | reverse complement strand
GCGCCTGGGTGGCTCAGTTGGTTAAGCGACTGCCTTCGGCTCAGGTCATGATCCTGGAGTCCCGGGATCGAGTCCCGCATCGGGCTCCCTGCTCGGCAGGGAGTCTGCTTCTCCCTCTGACCCTCCTCCCTCTCATGCTCTCTGTCTCTCATTCTCTCTCTCTCAAATAAATAAATAAAATCTTTAAAAAAAAAAGAATCATCATTTTTTTAATGGTGAGGGATATAAAAGTCATCCATGGTGACATTTCTTTAAAAAGCATGTTTCTATTCTAAAATCACTCCCAGAATGAAATAAATGTTTACATTTTCAAAGGCAGTCTAACTAAATAACCAAAATATTTCAAGACAGGGAATCGCTTGAGTAAATGTATATGTGCTGCCGAAGCGAGCACGATCGCTTGAGTAAATGTGCTACATCTATGCAATGGAAGGTTGCCAGTCATTAAAAATAATACCCTGGAAGTATTTACAGAACAAAAAAAATGCAAATTATGTATTTGGGATTTAAAAAGTATTCTCCAAAACAGTAACTCAGTTATGGTGCAATTTTGAAATGTGTGAATATGTGCATATATCAGTGTGATAACTGATTCTTCTGAATGGTAGTGTCATTATCTTATTAGTTTATGTGTCTTTTCTGATTTTTCCATAATTAACATGTATTAATTCCATAAAACAAGCAAATATATTTTTAAAGTATCCTAAGAGGACAGACCTGTGCATAGTCAACAAGATACTATCTATCTTGAATGGCAAAATCGCTTAGACTGAGGACTTATTGGTGTACATTAGGCCTTCCCAGGGGAAGCTGTTCTGAGCTCCAAATCACTACTGTTAGGCTGTCAATAAATAACCCTGGCTCAGAAATCTTAATATGATCCACCTGTGGATGCCCACTAGCTGAATGGGACCAGGTATTCATCTAAGCAGAGTCTCACACTGCCCATAGCTAACTATACAGTAGCATTATAGCAGCTCTGGTGTAAAGAGTTGGAGAGTCATGGGCTTTTCAAAATGGCAACAGTAAAATAACAACATGAACCCACCCATGAAATTTAACCCTGTCACTGGCAAGGTCATATTTACAGCTGAGGCCAAAAGAGTCTGTTGTTTCTCTCCTTGATTCACTTTTTTTTTTTAATTTTTTCCTTGATTCACTTTTTTAAAAGGAGAAAGCACATTAAACAGATCAAGATAAACTAGTGGCAGAAGTAATAGAAACCAGGAAAATAAAAGCCCAAGACAAAAGCCACCAAACTAAAATATGACCTAAAATAGCCTTGAATCCTTTAAAATAAGCTCCCAGGTGAAAAGAAAAAAAAATGTGGCCTGAAAAACTCTTCACACATATCTTTCTAAAAAATTGTTTCTAAGTGCCTTCAAATTTTCTAAATAAAAATAGAGTATATAAAATTCACTTATTACTGAAGATATATTTGCATTTCGGTGACATATGACGTACAATTCAGTAATGGTCAAGTTGGCTGCAATGCGCAAAAACAGGGGTGCATTAACAGTGGTCTAAGTAGATGGTAACACCTGGAATTGGGCCACATGGCAACACTGAGTAACACACTGCATTCATATAGTCTGTTACAAAGCAATTTCCTCCACGGTACTGATCTCATTTGATCTTTAAATGGGTATAGTGAAGTACATAGAGCTGATATGATTGTTACTATTCTCATTTTTCAGATAGGGATACTGGGGCCAATCAATTATTCACAACCAGAAACATCTAGTACTTGAAAAGATACCACTGATCACAAAATGACAATGTCAAACTGACTCTCAAAAACACAGAAATACCAGTTTAGTAAATCATTGCTCTATTTCCCACTCTATAGGATGAAAACATTCTTAAGATTTTTAAAAATTAAATTCTAGAATGTCTTCTTTTCCCAAATACCCATCTGTTTCTGGAAAGTTGGGTTTTTTTTTAATTTTTTTAAATTGAGGTGAAATTCACATAACAAAAAGATGATACATTTTAAAGTGAATGATTCAGTAGCATTTAGTATATTGACAATGTTGTGACACCACCACCTCTACTTAGTTCTAAAATATTTTCATCACCCCAAAATAAAACCTCATAACCATTAAACAATTATTCCCCTTCCTCCAGTCCCTGGCAACCACCAATCTGTGGTGTCCCTATGGAATCATTTACTTTGATATTTCATATAAATGAAAGCATACAATATGTAACCATTTGTGTCTGACTTTTTCAAATGGCATAATGTTTTGGCATAATATTTTTGAGGTTCACCACATTGTAGTTTATGCCAATACCACAATCCATTTTATGGCTGAGTAATATTCAATTATATATGTATACATACTGCAATTTTTTCAGTCCATGTATTGTTTTCACCTTTTGGCTAATGTAAATGATGCTACTATGAATATTTATAAGCAAGTATCTGTTTTAGAACCTGTTTCCAGTTCTTTCAGCCATAAAAATGGAGAGATCGATATAGATTTTCTATTTCTTGAGTTAATGTCAATAGTTTGTGACTTTCTAGAAATTTGTTGATTTCATCTAAGTTACCTAATTAATTGGCAGGCAGTTATTCATAGTATTCCCTTATAATCCTTCTAATTTTTGTGAGGTGTCTCCTTGTAATTGCTGAATTTAGAAATTTGATCTCTCTCTCTCTCATATTCTCTGCCCCCCCTCTTTCTCTGTCGGTCATGCTAACAGTTTGTCCATTCTGTTGATATTTTCAAAGAAGCAACTTTTGGTTACATTGATTTTTCTCTATTGTTTTTCTGTTCTCTGTTTTATTAATCTTTACTTTTTTTTTGCTCCTTCTCTTTGCTTTAAGTTTAGTTTGCTCCTCTTTTTTCCATGCCCTACAGAAAAACATAATGAATATTTTCCTTTTTTAATATCAGTGTCTATTGCTATAAATTTCCCTTTAAACACTGGATTAGCTGCTTCCAGGAATTTAGGTATATTAGGTCTTCATTTTCTTTCATCTCAAAGTATTTTCTAATTCCCTTTATGATTTCTTTGACCCACACCACAGGTTATTTAGGAATGGGTTGTTTAATTTCCACATTTTTATGAATTTCCCAATTTCCTTCTGTAATTGATTTCTAATTTTATCTCACCGTACTATGAAACAATACTTGGTATAATTTCAGACATTACAAATGTATTGAGACTTGTTTTGTGCAGAGCATGTCTTCTATCCTGGAGAATATTCCATATTCACTTGAAAAGAATGTGTATTCTGTTGCTACTGGGTGGGGTGTTCCATAAGTGTCTAGTTAATAGTGTTAATCACATCTTCTATTTCCTTGTTGATCTTCTGTTTGCTTGTTCTATCTTTTACTGAAATTAAGATTTTGAAGTCCCCATCTGTTATTGTAGAATTGGGTAGCCTACCTTCCATTCTGTCAGTTTTTACTTCATTTATTTGGGGGCTCGATTCTTAGGTGCATGTATGTTTACAATTGTATCTTCTTTATGGACTGGCCCTTTTATCATTATAAAATGTCCCCCTTTCCCTATGGTAAGATATTTTGTTTTAAAGTTTATTTTGTCTGATATTAATATAGCTACAGAAGCTTTCTTATAGCTACCGATTTCACAATAAAAGTTTTTCTATCTTTTTACCTTTCAACTTGTGTGTATCTTTGTATCTAATGTGTATCTGAAGTGTTATTCTTGCAGACAGAATATAGATGGTCTTGTTATTTTTTAATCTCTTCTGCCAATCTCTGTCTTTTTATTGGATTGTTTATTACATTCACATGTAATATTATTGTTGACAGATTTAATCTTCCATTTTATTTCTATTCTCTATGTGCCTCATGTCTTTTTTTCTGTTATTCCTTTAGTGCTTTATTTTGCATTAAGTGAATATTTTCTAGTGTTATTTTAATTCCTTTAATGGCCTTTCACTATATTTTCTGAGTTATTTTCTTAGTGTTTACTCTAGGGATTATAATATATATCTTATCAGAATCAACTTTAGGTTTAATTTCAATATGATCTAGAAATGTTACTACTATATAGCTCTATTTCTTCTTTTCCCTTTTTGTGGTATTACCATTATAAATATTACACCTCTATACTTACAAATCCATCAACACACTGTTGTAATTATTATTTATGTAATTTCATAACTATTAAAGTACCTGAGAGATGAAAATAGAGCAAGTATACAAAGTATATAGGTATACAAACCCTGTCAGTAGTTCGCTATATTAACCTTCTCATTTTGCACTTTTGGTTCTCTCCATTTTTTTCTTTTTCTTTTTTTTTTTTTAAAGATTTTATTTATTTATTTGAGACAGAGAGAATGAGAGAGAGAGAGCACATGAGAGGGGGGAGGGTCAGAGGCAGAAGCAGGCTCCCTGCCGAGCAGGGAGCCCGATGCGGGACTCGATCCAGGGACTCCAGGATCATGACCTGAGCCGAAGGCAGTCGCTTAACCAACTGAGCCACCCA
>NW_027748105.1:0-304 GCF_054177405.1 Leptonychotes weddellii | reverse complement strand
CGCTGTATTATTCATGCCCCTATTGTAGCATTTAGACCTGCCTACTTATTAGACTGTGGGATTTGGGGAGGCAGGCACCAGGTTTAGTTCATTTTTATCCCCAGAGTCTAAGCAGAGTGTCTGGAATACAAGTTGGTGCTAGAATCGAATCTCTGTTTTTTCTTCTGGTTCTTCGGTATCTCATATCTGGGATAATTTGCGGCTCCCGATGCCATCACATTCCTCACCATTCAGCACAACTACTCAACTGCCATCCCTTCCCAAAGCAGCTGAATGTAGCACCATGGACAGGTTGTAGATTACT
>NW_027748104.1:0-304 GCF_054177405.1 Leptonychotes weddellii | reverse complement strand
TGCTTATTAAACACAGGAATAATGGATAGACAGGAATAATGGATAGATAAATTTTCTGGATTTGCTCAGAAATAGTGCACTATCTTGTCTAAATCCAATATCTCCCTGATTTTGACAACATAAAATTATGTATTTAATAGGTTCCCTTAAGCCTAATGGCCCCCAAGAATTGTAGTAGCTGTAAAGCAAATTTAATTAATTAAAGTCTAATTTAATGAGGCATATTCAGTAAAAACAACCATAGAGTCTCTGGGACTCAACAGAGAAGCTGAATTTGTGTTCATTAAAAAGAAAGAAAAGCGGA
>NW_027748103.1:0-304 GCF_054177405.1 Leptonychotes weddellii | reverse complement strand
CTGGGTATTCTGGAAAGAAGCTCAAAGACTAACAAGACAGGCTACTAACATAGAGATATGGGTACAAGAATAAAAAATGGGAAGCCATTCCAAGTGGATTCAACTTAGAGGTTGACTACAAGGCACAGTGGCAGAGCCCAGCTTCTAATACTGAGGTAGAAGGTTAAAGTGAGCTAAGCCATAGGCTGACCTGAAGTGGGTTTGCCTGAGAGACTTACCTAGACTCCTTAAATTTTCCTTGATTTGTTCCAGAACCCTGACTGGAGATTCAGGTAGGGGCTAAGTGGCCCTAGCTGTAGGGAAT
>NW_027748102.1:0-304 GCF_054177405.1 Leptonychotes weddellii | reverse complement strand
GCGCTCTGCCGCTTATTCATTGCATGCTCTCGGTAGGTCAGTTCATCTGTGACCCCGCGTTTCCTGGAAGATGGAGTGTGGAGCCTCGTAGCAGTGTGGCAGGGTTCTGGGGGTGATGAAGGGAGAGTCCCACCCAGCAGCCGGCTGCCTGGAGGTGTCCAGCGCCTGGCAGCCGAGGTCGCACTGCCGTCCACCCGCAAGGGGTGGGGCAGGGGCAGACGCCGACCCCAGCGTGCCTGGGGTCCCATTCCTGCTGCACCGCTTCCAGGCTGGGTTACCCCGGGCAGGTCACTTGACTGCTCTG
>NW_027748101.1:0-304 GCF_054177405.1 Leptonychotes weddellii | reverse complement strand
TATTTTGGTATTTATCAATTAGCAAAGAGTTCTTTTCAGGGAAAAAAAATCACTAATTTGCTTATTTCTGGAAAATTTCAACTTCCTGGTGAAGATCTTTGGTTGCCATACGAACTGTCTTTTTCACTGAAATTAAAGAAAGGATGAGAAAATTGGGCCGGGTACTGCAAAACCCACCAGGAGACCACCTCTACTATGTCTGCAGCAACCGTGCATGTCTATACCGCCTGTCAAAGATAATACTACTTAGAGCAGCCCAATAGCTCAAAGGCAATTCTTCCCTTACATATATTCCTTGGAAACC
>NW_027748100.1:0-304 GCF_054177405.1 Leptonychotes weddellii | reverse complement strand
TCCTAGAGGAATGTTATCCTCTTCCTACCTCAAGTCCTTGTCTATAGGCTGCAGGTCAGAAAGAAATTTAACTTTGTTTACATTCCCTTCTGCCTGGGTTTCCCACATCACTCCTGGAAGGGGTGGTGATGTTAGGGCTGTAGGAAATTGAGTTATGGGTCTCTGAAACTTAGCCTATTGATAAGAAAGCTTTTTCCTTTTAAATCACTAAGACATTGGTAAACCCAGGGAGATTCCTGTCTTGCTAGACTGTGATTTCTGTTAGTTAACCATTTGGTTTTTTTTCCGTCCCCTAGCTTTAGGT
>NW_027748099.1:0-304 GCF_054177405.1 Leptonychotes weddellii | reverse complement strand
CTTAACCAACTGAGCCACCCAGGCGCCCTGTTTGGCTCCCATTTTGTAGAGGAAGAACAGCTATTGTAAACTTACAGATTTCCCTGTAAAATATTAATTTAGGCGGGTGGAAGGAAGAAACATAAATTTCACTTTTTACCAAAGAATGACCACTTTGCCGAATGTCATTTTAAAAATACACTAATTTTAGGTGTCATATGAAAATCTTTTTTTTTTTTAAATCTTTATGCAAGCTATAGGGAAATGGGAGAATCAAATTAATTTTAACTGTGGAAAAATGATTGAGGCCCAAATGCATAAAATG
>NW_027748098.1:0-304 GCF_054177405.1 Leptonychotes weddellii | reverse complement strand
GCTTTTTTCTTTTATTAAGCCTTTCTTTCTTTTTCTTCTTATTTTCTTGCACAAACTAGAACCTCTAGTGCAATGATGAATAGAAGTGGAAATAGTGCATATCCTCTCTTTATTCTACATTTCCCTTTTTAGGATGATGTATATTGTATGTTTTATGTAGATGTTCTATGTCAAGCTAATTTCTTTTCTACTTTCTTTTACAATGGGTTTTAAAAAAAATTATGAATGCCTGTTGAATTTTACTGAATGCATTTTAATGATCTATTAGAGTGGTCCTATATTTTTATTCTTTAAGCTGTTCATG
>NW_027748097.1:0-304 GCF_054177405.1 Leptonychotes weddellii | reverse complement strand
GTTTCCTCCACAAACGTGAACACATGGCATTGACGTTCTTTTTCATTTTAGCTTTTATCACGAGCTTATCTTCTTATCAATGAGTTGTAAGAATTCTTTAAACATTTTTTTTTGAAGATTTTATTTATTTATTTGACAGAGAGAGAGATAGCGAGAGCAGGAACACAAGCAGGGGGAGTGGGAGAGGGAGAAGCAGGCTTCCTGCCGAGCAGGGAGCCCGATGTGGGGCCTGATCCCAGGACCCTGGGATCATGACCTGAGCCGAAGGCAGACGCTTAACCGACTGAGCCACCCAGGCGCCCTG
>NW_027748096.1:0-304 GCF_054177405.1 Leptonychotes weddellii | reverse complement strand
TTTTATTTAATGATGTATAAAAAGAGGCAAAACTATGTTTTCAGAGTCAGGACAGTGTGCATCCTTGAAGGGATAATGAGCGGGAGGTGCAAGGCTTCCCAGGCTGTTGGTTTAAAAATGTGTCACACTGTACCGTGACATATACACTGATCCAAATGAATGCTTCAATAAAGTGTTTCTGAAGTGGATTTTTTTTTTTAAAGTATGTGTAAGTGTTTGAGAAAGAAGGTTCCTGTTTCCTTGGCCCAGTCAGCATGGGCAGGTCAGCAATCCCAAATGCATTCCTACATCAATACAGAATTAT
>NW_027748095.1:0-4467 GCF_054177405.1 Leptonychotes weddellii | reverse complement strand
TGTTTCCCAGAGTCCAGAGTCTCTCATGGTTTGTCTCCCTCTCTCATTTCTTCCCATTCGGTTTTCCCTCCCTTCCCCTGTGGTCCTCCATGCTATTCCTTATGTTCCACATATGAGTGAAACCATATGATAATTGTTTTTCTCTGCTTGACTTACTTCGCTTAGCATAATCCCCTCCAGTTTCATCCATGCTGATGCAAATGGTAGGTATTCATGCTTTCTGATGGCTGAGTAATATTCCATTGTATATATGAACCACATCTTCTTTATCCATTCATCCATTGAAGGGCATCTTGGCTCCTTCCACAGTCTGGCTATTGCGGACATTGCTGCTATGAACATTGGGGTGCATGTGCCCCTTCTTCTCACTACATCTGTATCTTTGGGGTAAATACCCAGTAGTGCAATTGCTGGGTCGTAGGGTAGCTCAATTTTTAACTTTTTGAGGAACCTCCATACTGTTTCCCAGAGGGGCTGCACCAGCTTGCATTCCCACCAACAGTGTAGGAGGGTTCCCCTTTCTCCACATCCTCGCCAACACTTGCTGTTTCCTGTCTTGTTAATTTTTGCCATTCTTACTGGTGTAAGGTAGTATCTCACTGTGGTTTTGATTTGTATTTACCTGATGGCTAGTGATGTTGAACATTTTTTCATGTGTCTGTTAGCCATTTGTATGTCTTCTTTGGAGAAGTGTCTGTTCATGTCTTCTGCCCATTTTTTGACTGGATTATTTGGTTTTTGGGTGTTGAGTTCGAGAAGTTCTTTATAGATATTGGATACTAGCCCTTTATCTCTTATGTCATTTGCAAATATCTTCTCCCATTCTGTGGATTGCCTCTTAGTTTTGTTGACTCTTTCCTTTGTTGTGCAAAAGCTTTTTATCTTGATGAAATCCTAAAAGTTCATTTTGCTCTTGTTTCCCTTGCCTTTAGAGATATGTCTTGGAAGAGGTAGCTGTGGCCAATGTCAAAGAGGTTACTACCTGTGTTCTCCTCTAGGATTTTGATGGATTCCTACAGACACCTTCCCAAAGAAGACATCCAGATGGCTAACAGACACGTGAAAAGATGTTCAACAACACTCATCATCAGGGACATACAAATCAAAACCACGATGAGATACCACCTCACACTTGTCAGAATGGCTAAAATTAACATGTCAGGAAATGACAGATGTTGGCGAGGATGCGGAGAAAGGGGAACCCTGTTGCACTGTTGATGGGAATGCAAGCTGGCGCAGCCACTCTGGAAAACAGTGTGGAGGTTCCTCAAAAAGTTAAAAATAGAACTACTCTATGACCCAGCAATGCCCTATTATTTACCCAAAGGATACAAAAATACTCATTCAAAGGGGCACATGCACCCTGATGTTTATAGCAGCATCATCAACAATAGCCAAACTACAGAGAGAGCCCAAATGTCCACTGACTAATGGATGGATAAAGAAATGGAATATTACACAGCCATCAAAAAGAATGAAATCTTGCCATTTGCAACGAGGTGGATATAGCTAGAGTGCATTATGCTAAGTGAAGTCGGTCAGTCAGAGAAAGACAAATACCATATGATCTCACTCATATGTAGAATTTAAGAAAGAAAACAGATGAACATGGGGGTAGGGGGGAAAGAAAAAAAGGAGAGAGGGAAACAAGCCATAAGAGACTCTTAACGATAGAAAACAAACAGGGTTGATGGAGGGAGGTGGGCGGGGTAT
Source organism: Leptonychotes weddellii (assembly GCF_054177405.1). Classification (NCBI taxonomy): domain Eukaryota; kingdom Metazoa; phylum Chordata; class Mammalia; order Carnivora; family Phocidae; genus Leptonychotes; species Leptonychotes weddellii. The sequence goes on along the minus strand of NW_027748095.1, from coordinate 2,754 downwards.
GAGCTAGATGGGCGATAGGTATTAAAGAGGGCATTTGTTGTGATGAGCACTGGATGTTGTATGGAAGTGATGAATCACTGAATTGTATTCCAGAAACCAATACTGCACTGTATGTTAACTAACAAAATTTAAATTAAAAAAAAAAAATGTGTCTTAAAAAATAGCAAAGTGCCATTTAAATGTGAAGCATTATTATTTTTTACACTAACTTGATGTCAATGGCCTGTCCTACCACCCTGCCTGGCATGGCCTACAACTCCTTAAGGATCAGAAGAGATGGAACCTTATTTACTATCTTTACCATTTTTAAGTATTTTTAAGCTCGGTAGTGTTAAGTATATTCACATTGTGGTACAACCAACCTCCAGAACTTTTTCATCTTGCAAAACCAAAATTCTATACCTATTAAACAACAAATTCCCATTCCTCCCTCCCCTCAGTCCCTGGCAACTACCATTCTACTTTCTATCTCTATGAACTTGACTATTCTAGATACCTCATATGTGTACAGTCATACCGTATTTGTCTTTTTACGGTCGGTATTTGTGACTGGGCTATTTCACCTGGCATAATGTCCTCAAGGTTCAACCACGTTGTAGCCAGTGTCAGAATTTCCTTCCTTTTTTTTTTTTTTTTTTTAAAGTAGGCTCCATTGGGCGCCTGGGTGGCTCAGTTGGTTAAAGTAGGCCCCATGCCCAGCATGGAGCCCAAGGAGGGCTTGAACTCACGACCCGGACATCAAGAGCTGAGCTGAGATCAAGAGTTGGACGCTTGAACCAACTAAGCCAGCCAGGCACCCCAAAATTTCCTCCCTTTTTAAAGCCAAATAATATTCCACTGTATGTACACACCACATTTTGTTTACCCATTCATCCATTGACGGACATTTGGGCTGCTTCCTCTTATTCTTAGAGCAGATTAAAATCAGTGCCACTGCCAGGTCACACATAAAGAAATGACCCCCACCCTTTCTAACCTGCTTCCTACTCTCCACTGTCACCTGCGTGTCACAGACTGACCCTCCTCCCGCTCTTTCTCCTATGTCACCACTCCAGTGCCTCCCTTCCCCTCTTTGTCTCGCAGACTAGGGCAACCGAGGGCTCTGGACCCTTGTATTTTTGTGTTCAATATGGAAGGCTTCATGAATTTGCGTGTCCTTGCGCAGGGGCCATGCTAATCTTCTCTGTATCGCTCCAATTTTTGTATATGTGCTGCTGAAGTGAGCACCCTTCATTGTATTTATTCTTTTTTTTAATACTCGAGATAAAATTGCCATATACAACATCGTGTCAGCTTAAGGGGTACGACATGTCGATTTGATACATTTATATACTGCAGTATGATTAGCACCATAGTATTAGCTAACACCTCTACCCCATCACATAATTATTTCTCCTCTGTGGTGAGAACAATTGGGATCTAATCTTTTAGCCACTTGGAAGTTTATAATACAGTATTGTTGACTATAATCACTGTGCTATGTGGGCCCTTCATTTTGGATGCCAGACTCTAACCCTGGGCTTCTGGAAGACTCTGGCACTGATGTTTTTTGTTTTGTTTTGTTTTGTTTTGTTTTGTTTCTGCTGGGAAATGCATCATATCCTCTACCAATTCCCAGTAGATGCTGGTTCCTAGGCCCAAAGGTCCAACTGGGGCTTTTCCCTGTGGGTGAATTTTCCTGACATGGCCCCCTGCTGCCATCTGCTGGCTGTAGTCATCAATGCTTCTATGGGTCTGTGTCTTATTCAAAGGGTTGAACCTTTCCAACGCATCATCCATCCTGGGATAAGACTTTCAACTACTTAACTTTTTTCTTTCTCGTATCTTACCTCTGTCCTGTTTTTAAAAGAAAGAACTTTTAGTGAATCCGTGTGCAGGTTACACCATAGTCTCATCTACCTTGCCCAAATATAGAGAGAAAAAAAAAATCTCCTCTCCAGATATTTGCAAATGACATATCAGATAAAAGGTTAGTATCCAAAATCTATAAAGAACTTATCAAACTCAATACCCAAAGAACAAATATTCCAATCAAGAAATGGGCAGAAGACATGAACAGACATTTCTCCAAAGAAGACACCCAAATGACCAACAGACATGAAAAAGTGCTCAACATCACTCCGCATCAGGGAAATCCAAATCAAAACCTCAATGAGATACCACCTCACACCAGTCAGAATAGCTAAAATTAACAAGTCAGGAAATGACAGATGTTGGCGAGGATGTGGAGAAAAGGGAATCCCCTTACACTGTTGGTGGGAATGCAAGCTGGTGCAGCCACTCTGGAAAACAGTATGGAGGTTCCTCAAAAAGTTGAAAATAGAGCTACCCTATGACCCAGCAATTGCACTACTGGGCATTTACCCCAAAGATACAAATGTAGGGATCCGAAAGGACACCTGCACCCCAATGTTTATAGCAGCAATGTCCACAATAGCCAAACTATGGAAAGAGCCTAGATGTCCATCAACAGATGAATGGATAAAGATGATGTGGTATATATATATACAATGGAATATTATGCAGCCATCAAAAAACCCAAAATTTTGCCATTTGCAACGACGTGGATGGAACTAGAGGGTATTATGCTAAGTGAAATAAGTCAATCAGAGAAAGACATGTATCATATGATTTCACTGATATGAGGAATTTAAGAAACAAGACAAAGGAGCATAGGGGAAGGGAGGAAAAAATGAAACAAGATGAAACCAGAGAGGGAGACAAACCACAGAGACTCTTAATCTCAGGAAACAA
>NW_027748094.1:0-304 GCF_054177405.1 Leptonychotes weddellii | reverse complement strand
AACTGAGTTAAACTGTAGGATACCCAGCCGGTGTTGGAGAACTGCTCAGTGGTGTGGGGAAGAAAAGTATACATGGGGATTGGTGTCAGAACGGAACCTCTCTCTTTGTTGGGCATTTTGTGTATCTTGTATATTGCATATTTCATGTATTTTGTATATTGTCGTCATTAGCTTAGTGTTGGGCTCCTTGTCTGACGGTTACTCCTGCTCAGATGGTTTGTATTGCTGGACTTTGCCTACCACACGACAGACAGTATTAAATACTTGAGAAACACTTTGTTTCCCTGCTACGCCAGCTTCTTTT
>NW_027748093.1:0-304 GCF_054177405.1 Leptonychotes weddellii | reverse complement strand
TTTCACTGGCTTCCTTAATCTCTCTTCCACGGACCTAAGAACTGCTGAAAATTCCAAACTTTTGTCTCCATAATAAGTTAGGCGGTTTTTATTGTAGGAAACACGATTTCTAGAACTTTCTCATTAAAAATACAAAGGGTAGTTAATGAGACATATATAGCGCTCCATCTCCTTGCCAATTCTCTACGAAAAGATGGGGGACAGAGGTTATAGGAGAATTAAAATAGGGTTCCATCTTTTGGCCATGAAAATAGTTTTTCAATCTAATAGTACAACACATTGCCAGTATACCCCCTGCATTGTT
>NW_027748092.1:0-304 GCF_054177405.1 Leptonychotes weddellii | reverse complement strand
TATGCTGAGGAACGCCTCTTCGCACTAGTCAGGACGCCTGGGGGAGTTCAGAGAAACTACACACATGCACGCACACACGTGTACACACTCTGACACTCCCCCCCCCACACACACACATACTCAGAATTGGACACACATGCACACACATGTCATACACCCACATGCAGACACAATACACTGACCCATCGATTCAGATACAGACACAAGGACACACAGACATTCACATAAACATATACACACACTGACACACATACCGTCACACAGACCCACACACAACACACTCCTGATAGGCAAAGCAAGGCTT
>NW_027748091.1:0-304 GCF_054177405.1 Leptonychotes weddellii | reverse complement strand
CAGAGCTACTATGTGCATTTCTAGTTAGTGCCCTGAACCCTCAGCGCCTGGAGGATAGGATTCACATTGGTTTCTTTCATTCTGGCACCAACCCAGAGCCCTGCACATAGTGGGAATTTACAAAGCATCACCAATGTAAAGTGAATAGCTTCTGTTAAGGGCAAATCCCACCTATCAGAATTCTCTGAGACAGGAAGTATGTTACTGGTGAATATGTTATGAGTAGCCTTTCAAGAGGACTTTGGAAAAAATGTACATTTAAGTTTTATGTTCACATTATTGTTTCCTTTTAAATGTATCATTG
>NW_027748090.1:0-304 GCF_054177405.1 Leptonychotes weddellii | reverse complement strand
TTTCCCTCTGCTGCTCCCCCTGTTTGTGCTCTCTCACTCTCTCTATCAAATAAATAAATAAAATCTTAAAAAAATAAAAACTCATTTAAAAAAATGAAAAAGGTTAATTCAATAAATTGGCAAGCCTTAATTATTGACTTAATACTGCACTTTGATACTAAAAAATTATATTATCTTTTTAGAAGAATTTCCAATGACAATCTATGGGCTTCCTTTTAAAAGAATGTTGGAAAATATGTACTGTGGTTTTTTTTTTTTAAAGATTTTATTTATTTATTTGAGAGAGAGAGAGAATGAGAGACAG
>NW_027748089.1:0-304 GCF_054177405.1 Leptonychotes weddellii | reverse complement strand
GATATCACAGAGTGTATCTGTAGCATAGGGAAGACCCAGGCCTCTTGGGGTGAGGAGCCTTCTGTGTTACAAGAAAGTCTCAAGAAATGGAAATCACTTTGAGCGTCAAAGGCTTTGGTTGGTTATTGTTGCATTTGTTATAAAATCTGGGGTAGATAAAGGTAGGGTCAAACCTGGAAGCTTCTAGTTGAATGGTAGACCTTACCATTCAGGGGTAGAGATGCTGTCAGGAATAAAGCTGTGTCCTTGTCATAATCCATTGTCATTTGCATGGCAGCATTTCCCAAAATGTGCTCCAAGGAAT
>NW_027748088.1:0-304 GCF_054177405.1 Leptonychotes weddellii | reverse complement strand
GCGCTCTGCCGCTTATTCATTGCATGCTCTCGGTAGGTCAGTTCATCTGTGACCCCGCGTTTCCTGGAAGATGGAGTGTGGAGCCTCGTAGCAGTGTGGCAGGGCTCTGGGGGTGATGAAGGGAGAGTCCCACCCAGCAGCCGGCTGCCTGGAGGTGTCCAGCGCCTGGCAGCCGAGGTCGCACTGCCGTCCACCCGCACGGGGTGAGGCAGGGGCAGACGCCGACCCCAGCGTGCCTGGGGTCCCATTCCTGCTGCACCGCTTCCAGGCTGGGTTACCCCGGGCAGGTCACTTGACTGCTCTG
>NW_027748087.1:0-304 GCF_054177405.1 Leptonychotes weddellii | reverse complement strand
CTGTGGAAAACAGTATGGAGGTTCCTCAAAAAATTTAAAATAGAATTACCATATGGTGGGTAATGCCACTACTCAGTATTTTTACCCAAAAAAAGACCCAAAAACCAAAACAAAACATAAACATCAATTTGAAAGACATATGTACCCCTTGTTTATGCAGCATTCTTTGTAAGAGCCAAATTATGGTATCAGCCCAAGTGTCCATCAAGAGGTAAACAGATAAAGAAGAAGTGGTATATATACATACAGTGGACTATCACTCAGCCACAAAAAAGAATGAAATCTTGCCATTTGGAACAACATG
>NW_027748086.1:0-304 GCF_054177405.1 Leptonychotes weddellii | reverse complement strand
GACATTTCCCAGGACGCAGCCACCTCTGGGGCAGGAAGCACTTCATCTCCTTCCAGGGTCAGCCATAAGCCTTCCACAACATCAGAAATGCCCACATCATCGGCCTCCACAGGTGAGTTTTCATCCTCTTCTAGTGTAAGCCACATACCCCCCATGACCTCAGAGGTCCCCACAACACCAATGTCAGCAGACATTATAGGAGGCAGCACAAATCACATGCCACAACCTGATCCTTGAAGGTTTATTCCAGTCACCTCAACAGTCTCCGTGTCAACTGAAGTAGAGGAACCCTCACTAGCACACT
>NW_027748085.1:0-304 GCF_054177405.1 Leptonychotes weddellii | reverse complement strand
TAAAATTTAAAAAAAAAGAAATGCGTCGAATAGGCTTTTGCTCCTAGTGATGGTAGACCAGTCCTCCTCCTGACATTAATTAAGGTATATACACACTCATACACGTGTATCATTTATACTGGAGAACCAGTATGGGAGGGTAAAGGTCCTTGATTTGGGTTTTTCCTCTGGGGGCACTTACCAGTTCAGGAAGAGGCAGTCAAAAATTCTATGCAGCACTTTTGGCCATCTCATGGGCATAAAGTCACAAATGTTGGTTTTGTACTTGTAAGAGAGCCTAGGTCACCTCAACAGGGTGAACCAG
>NW_027748084.1:0-4467 GCF_054177405.1 Leptonychotes weddellii | reverse complement strand
GACGTCCCAGCGGAAGTGCTTCCCCCAGTACGGTCCGGGTGGGTACCGGTTCGCGGCTTTGTGAAACCGCTGCTACGCTGACCCGAGTGGTCGCCCCTAGCCGTCCTGTGGCAACCGAGTGCTTGGAAAGGAGTGAGTGCGAACTGATGTGCTTTAAACGTAAAATACACACCGGATGTCGAAGAAAGAGTGCGGAATAGCTCATCAATCATGTTTATATTGATTACGTGTTGAAACAATATTTAGGATATACTGGGTTAAATGAATATAATTTAAATTGGTTTCACCTGTTTCTTTTTACTTTTTTAATGTGGCTACTGGGAAATTTTAAATGGCATACGTGGCTCACGTCCTCTTTCTACTGGACAGTGCTGAGCTGTAGGTTAAAGACTTCCCATTCCCTGTTCCAGCCTGGACCCCCCAGCCCCCGGGGTGGGAGTTACAGACCCACGGTTCGGTTGCATAAGGGGCACCTCCTCTTGGGTATCTAATGACTGACCCTAACTTAATACAGAACTCTTGGGCGCCTGGGTGGCTCAGTTGGTTGGGTGACTGCCTTCGGCTCGGGTCATGGTCCCGGAGTCCTGGGATCGAGTCCCACATCGGGCTCCCGGCTCGGCGGGGAGCCTGCTTCTCCCTCTGACCCTCTCCCCTCTCATGCTGTTTCTCTCTCTCTCTCTCAAATAAATAAATAAATAAAATCTTAAAAAAAAAAAATACAGAACTCTTCATTTCCATACTCACATCCTCACCCAAAACCTGTTCCTTCCCAGTCTAGACCATCTCAGTAAATGACCCAACCATCCTCCCAACACTAGGAGAAATGGAGGAGTCTTTTTTTTTTTTCCTCTCCCTCAAACTCTACAACCTGTCAGCAAGTCCTGTCAGCTCTAACTCCAAAATGTCTCAAATTTACCCACTTCCCTTGCTATAACTCTGGCCCAGGCCACCTTCATCTCATCCGACACTACTGCGATAGCCCGCAAAGTGGTTTCCTTGTTTCCGCCCCCCTTGTCTCCTACAGACTATTTCCCATAGGGAGCCTAAGAGAATTTGTTTGGGACCCTTGGGTGGCTCAGTCGGTCAAGCCTCTGACTTCTGCTCGGGTCATGATCTCAGGGTCCTGGGATGGAGCCCTATGTTGGGCTCCCTGCTCAGCGGGGTGTCTGCTTCTCCTTCTCCCTCTGCCTCCCCGCACTCATGCTCTCTCTCTCCCTCTCTCTCAAATAAATAAATAAATAAGTAATCTTAAAAAAAAAAAAAAAAGAATGTTACCATGGTGGGCATCTGGGTCTTAATTCTGTTGGGGAGTTCCAGGAAACAGTGTAGTACACACACCCCAGAATTATTTCATCCAAGAGGAGAGGAAGCTAGAGTAGTTCTATGTTAGCAGTCAGGGTGGAAAGACGCTCCTATGTGTATTAGTTCCTCAGCACTTCTGCTCTGTCTGTGCACGGAGGTCTGTGGTTTGGAAGAAAGCCCGTGTGTCAGTAAGATGTGGACACTGGCCCCAGCACTCTGAGTCAGTAAGACTCTGGGGGCCCTGCTGCAGTGACTTCTTTGACTCCTCATTAGAACTCTATGAGGTTATTATTGGCCCACTTGAAGGCAAGAAAACTGAAAATACAAAAGGTGGTCACATGCTGAAGCTGGCACTAGTGCATGGCAGAACTGGGATCCACCCACAGGCTGGTCTGACCCCACAGCGCTATTCTTACCACTGACTGACTAAGTGAAAGTCAAGCTGGCTGGGTTCCCATTGAGGCTCTGACACCATGATAGCCAAGGCCAAGTGAATCACCCCTGCTGATTCCCAGTTTCTTTGCCTATAAAGTGGCTGCTGTGTGGAGAATGCACTGCATTGGGGGTAAGAGGATGCAGAGACAAATAAGGAGAGCATTTAGGAGGCTGTGGCAGTTGCCCAAAGATCATTGAGTCCAGGACCGTTGTGCTGTCTTGGGGCAGTGAGGATGATGGAAACAAACCTGGATTTCAGGAGTTTGAGACACTGGAATTAAGCTCATACTCTCTTCTTAGATAACTGCTGGGTGGCCAATTCAGTCAAAAATACAAAGGCCAAAAACTGTATTATGGTTCTTAATTTTTACTGTGGCTTTTCCAGGTAACCTAGAATGTGACCTGATCATTTGGGGTAATTATCAGTACCGTGAGGGTACGTTTCAGAATTCCTGGAAAACGCTTAAACTCAAGAGACAAGTTCCTGGACACTCTGGGATCTAAAGACTCCAGTTGGAGAAATATTCAGGTTTACTGTGAAGTTTTTTACTGCAAAGGGAAGATGTCCTATCCTAATGTGGCCCCGGGGGGGCACCTCTGCCACACAGAGCCCCACTATGGTGGCAGCACCTGCATTCAACATGAGTTATGTTGAGGAGGAGGATGCCTTCCACACTGCCAAGGGTGACAATGCCCCTTCTCCTTCCCTGGTGACCATCAAGCACGGGCCCTGTCCTTCCATGCATAGCAACTCCGTTTCAGGTCCTGCTTATGGTATCATCATGACCCTTCCCTCTTTACTCTCAGTCTTGTCCGCTTAGGGTCACAGGAGAGAGGAACTCTAGAGCTGGAAGGAAGCCATTGTGAGAGGGTTTCAATGTGAGAGTCAGGGAAAAGTTAGGGTTTGAACCCAGGTCTCTAGGGCTCTTAGAACTGGTTTTCAAATCTGGCCCTTCCCTTAGCAGCCCCATAGGGAGATGTCACCTTCCCCCTCTGTGGGCAGGGCAGGAGGCTACAATTCTGATTGCTCATAGAATGAAGCTGGCAGCATGAGGGATGTTCTGTTATGCTGGCACCCCCAACACACACACACACACACACACACACACAAACAGCTGTGCCCAACATCCCCTACTATCCTGCCCCACACCCATACCAGCCCACATGGGGAACCAGGGACCATTTCCCACCACCCTCCCCATAACATCTCACCACATTCCAACCACAAGGGTCTACTTTCAGTTGCCATGTTGTAGAGTCTTGAACAGTGATGTGTCTTGGACAATGAAGGTGATGAAAATAAACCCCCCTCCTCAGATTCCAGGAGTTTCGAAGCCCCTTTGATCCATCTCACCCCAGGATCTCTCACCTGGGATGCCATTCCCCCTTCCACCTAACTCTTAGTGGTTGGTAATAGTTCCGTTACTGAGCTATTATTCCTGCCCTGCCCTTTCTCCACCAATGGCTCAGCTACAGGACTTGTTTTGGCCAATGGAATGAGAGAAGACATAATGCAGACAGAGGATGTAACCATGCTTGTGCAATTTGCTTGTCTTTGAACTCCAGTGACTTGCCAGGAGAAGAGAACATGCCCTGAGAGCTGATGTCCCTTCATCCTGGGCTCCAGAAAGAACATAGAGTAGACTTGAGCCCAACCCATAGCCTGCAGCAAAGCCACCCAGCCAAGCCCAGCTTATAATGATCAAGCTGCAGTCAACATGCAGCCCCAGGAGCATGAAAATAAATGCTTGTGGCTGTGGGTTGGGTTGGGCTCCCGCACCGCGCCCCCCCCACCCCTGCCCATAGCATTACAGCAGTAGGAGCTGATTTTTAGCATACTCCTTTAGATGAACATTAGCTCCCATGTCTCCTTCTGAGAGAAACCTCCCCTAAACCCCTAGAGTAGGTCAGGTCCCCGCTGGGCCCTCTGCTATCTCCATGTCTGCTTAATCTGTATCACACATATGATTGTGGGAGATCTGCTGGATTTCAGTTCCCTGTGCATGGGGACCTGTCAGTCTTGTTCTCAGCAAATCAGCTCCTGGCCCCAAGAACTAGCACAGAGAAGGCATGCACTAGATATTAGAAACAGTGAATTGACAGATGGATGGGCAGATGGATGGACGCATAGGCAAGGCTGGAGTATCTCTGCTCACCTGCATCTCCCCAGGCTTCCAGAACTAGCTCTGGCTCTGGCTTGTTATGTGACTTCACATAACAAGGGCCTCAGTTCCCTCATGCAAAGGCTTGCTTAGAACTGCTTAGTTCTACAATAGCCACCAGCCACATGTGGCTACCAAGCACTTCATATGCAGCTACTGTGAATGAGGAACTAAATTTTATTTAAATTTAATTCATTTTAATTTAAAAACTGACAATTCAATTATTGGAAAATTGTAGTGCATTTGGAACAACTTGGCCTGTGAATCTACTTTTTTCAACTATAAATTTTATGAAATATAAATATAAATCAAGAATTTCCAATTGGGACGCCTGGGTGGCTCAATCGTTAAGCACCGGACTCTTGGTTTCAGCTCAGGTCATGATCTCAGGGTTGTGAGATCCAGTCCCATGTGCTCAGCATGGAGTCTACCTGAGATTCTTTCCCCTTCTCCTCCCTCCCCCTCTGCTCCTCCCCCTTGCTTGCGCTCTCACTCTCTAAAAATAAATAAATAAAATCTTTTAAAAAAAGAATTTCCGGGCGCCTGGGTGGCTCAGTTGGTTAAGCGA
>NW_027748083.1:0-304 GCF_054177405.1 Leptonychotes weddellii | reverse complement strand
TTCTGCAAAAGGAGAGGAGGGAGACTGCTGTGGTAGGGGGCCTCCTGCTGTGGGAACCTCGCCCTCTGCGCCCCGCTGAGCCCCCAAAGTAGGTAGGGGATTATCGCCCCAGCCCCTGGGCTGAGCGAGGCCAGGCCTCCAGGGCCAAATGAGGGGGCTGCTGCTGGCTCTGCGCCAGCAGCGTGGAGGAGCCCCCAGGAGAAGGCCTGCTGCGCAACCCTGAGCCTTACCGTCTTCAGTCTCCACATAGAGGCGGAGCCCCAGGTCCTTGTTCCGGCTCAACAACCAGCGGTCACTGGCCGTT
>NW_027748082.1:0-304 GCF_054177405.1 Leptonychotes weddellii | reverse complement strand
TTTCTCTTAACACGGTCATGAAGGATAGTTATTTTAAGGAAAGGCTGCCTAGGAAAGTCAGAGAAGGGAACATGAAATTTCCTAGATCAACTTCCCTAGGGACTCTCAACCCTGGCTACTCACTGAATCACTTGGGATTTTTTTTTTTTCCCCAAAAGACAACTAAACATTTTCAGAAACCTTGATTTAAAAAAAAAAACAAAAACAAAACACACACACACACACACACAAATAAAATGGTTTGTTCTACCCAACATCTCTCCCAAAACACCTAAGTGAATAAAGTTGCACCAAAGTTCTCAGA
>NW_027748081.1:0-304 GCF_054177405.1 Leptonychotes weddellii | reverse complement strand
GATGATTAGAATTTTCCTAGCCTAGCTGTGGCTCCACACATTTTAAAGGTTATTTCTTCCCCACGATCCAGATCCTTTCCTGCCCATCACTGGAGAACGTGTTCATATCTTGGTGTGACCCTTGCCTTGCATGTTTGTGCAGCACCCATGTGATAGGTATGTTCTAGAAGCCATCCCGACATGGAATGGGTGACTCTTCGTGGAAATGACTGAAACCCGTATTAATACGTCCCCTTAGCCAGATCCCCCAGAAGGACTTTGGACATTTCAGGGCCACCTGACATATGGGCAAGTAGAGCAATGG
>NW_027748080.1:0-304 GCF_054177405.1 Leptonychotes weddellii | reverse complement strand
CGCCCTTGTACAGATTATGAATCTGTAAGTCTGTGAAGCCCAGAAATCTCTCCATCATTATGGTGGACATAGTAGACGGCCTTTCCATAGAGATAGTCTCCAGAAAATATTCCCTGATATCCTTTTGACTATTAATAATTAATATAAAGGATACTAGTTGTTTATGGGAGTGAACATAATTCAGCTCTACTGTTTCTCATATAAAAGAGATCCTTCCTCGCTCCTTGTAAATACCGTCTCAATACAAAGGAGACTGATCTGTCCAAATTTTCTCTCTTCTCTTCTCCACATGAAGACCAGAGTG
>NW_027748079.1:0-304 GCF_054177405.1 Leptonychotes weddellii | reverse complement strand
GATTTTCATCTCTTAATAAATTATAAGGTCATTTTTTCCCCTTCAATGAAAACTCTTCACTTAGAAGGAAAACACATACAGACAAAAAAAATTGGTACAACGTAAGTTGGGTAACTCTACCAAAAAATAGTTATTTTCTATGTCCAAACTGTGCTGCAAGTTATTTTCAGTTCATTTTATTTTATTTATTTATTTATTTTATTTTTTTAGATTTTATTTATTTATTTGAGAGAGAGAGAATGAGAGACAGAGAGCATGAGAGGGAGGAGGGTCAGAGGGAGAAGCAGACTCCCTGCCGAGCAGG
>NW_027748078.1:0-304 GCF_054177405.1 Leptonychotes weddellii | reverse complement strand
AGTCGGTGTCTTAGCTGTGATGTTGCAGGTGTCCTGGTTTGTGGGGTTTATAACAGGAATGCTGCTCGGACTCTCACATCCTTGCCCTCACACTGGACTTTGATACATTGTTTGGCTCGAGAGACTTAAGGCTCTCCTTTTAGTACGTACGTGTGTGTGTGCATGTGCATGCGTGCTCTGTGTGTGTGTGTGTGTGTGTGTGTGTGTGTGTGTGTGTTTGGTGGAAAGTGGTAGATAGAGGTAAACCTTTATTTTAGATTTGCTCTTTCTGGTTCAGGCGTTCTGTATGCTCCTCAGGGTGGGT
>NW_027748077.1:0-304 GCF_054177405.1 Leptonychotes weddellii | reverse complement strand
GTCCTGCAGCATGTCCTCCCACCATCTTGTCACAAATGGCAGAATTTCCTTTTTTCTCATGGATGAATAATATTCCATTTTGTATGTACATATCGCATCTTTTTAATCCATTTGTCCATCAGTGGATACTTAGGACTTAGGTGGTTTCCAAATCTTGGCTACTGTGAATAATGCTGCAATGAACATGGGAATGCAGATACGTTTTTGAGATACTGATTTGATTTGTTCAGAATATACACCCAGAAGTGGAATTGCTGGGCCATATGAGTTTTCCACAGTGGCTGCACCAATTTACGTTCCCATC
>NW_027748076.1:0-304 GCF_054177405.1 Leptonychotes weddellii | reverse complement strand
TAAATAATTGTTCAGGACGGTAAGGGTGTTTAGAGTCAGGAATCAGCTTAGCATTTCTAATGTTAAGAAAGGTCCTGGTCTGGGATGCCTGGCTGGCTCAGTAGGTAGAGCATGCAGCTCTTGATCTCAGGGTTGTAAGTTTGACCCCCATGTCGGATGTAGAGATCACTTCAAAATAAGATCTAAAAAAAAAAAGAAAAAAAAGAAAGGTCCTGGTCTATATCCTGTTAACATTCTCATTGTTACATAAATTCATTTAGTGTTTGCAGGGCTTATAAACGTAAGGCCAATCTTTTTTTTTTTT
>NW_027748075.1:0-304 GCF_054177405.1 Leptonychotes weddellii | reverse complement strand
CTCCAAATGTAGACACAATCTGGGGTTACGTGGATTAGAACTTCAATATGGTCTGAGTTCTGGGGGAATACAATTCAGCCCATAATACCCATCATGATTAATCCTCCAGAATTTGGCATATTACTGCTCAGGCAATACTGGGGTTTGGTTACTAAGAAAGAAGGAAGACTCTCACAGATATCCTTACTTAATAGTATTATTTTTTTTTTCCAGCAATCATCTCAAGGATTTATTTTATTTATTTATTTTTTTAAATTTTATTATGTTATGTTAGCCACCATACAATACATCATTGGTTTTTGAT
>NW_027748074.1:0-4468 GCF_054177405.1 Leptonychotes weddellii | reverse complement strand
CTCAGTCAGTTAAGCGTCTGCCTTTGGCTCAGGTCATGATCCCAGGGTCCTGGGATCAAGTCCCGCATCGGGCTCCTTGCTCAGCGGGAAGCCTGCTTCTCCCTCTGCCTCTCTCTCTCTCTGTCTCTTATGAATAAATAAATAAAATCTTAAAAATAAATAAATAAAATAAATTGTCTTTTTGGCCTTGACCTAGCTTTGGGTTATTTCAAACACACCTTGAGGTGTTTTGTTCTCTCTCCTTTTAAAAAGGGCGATATTAAACTAATTAGGTTTATTTGATATATTAAATTATATGGGGAGCATTGCCAAATAAGAAGTAATACTAAGCCTTCTTTATATATGTCTGTATACATGTTCCAGAAATTATGTAAAATTCTTGGAAATCTGATGTGTCCTAGTATAATGGCAGTGCTTGTAATTCTCATCACTATCTTAAAATGTATGTCACAAAAATAACCAAATGTCTTTGTCAATTATAATGAACTCTCATCAGATCTTTACCCAGGTCATTTTTAAGTCTTTAATCATTTATCAGTAGTTATTGCTGTACTCTGAGACTTCTACAAAAGTTTCCTACAACTGTGCCTTATCTTCAGAGGAATTCCTGGAAAGGAATCTGACAAGTACTCTCGAATACAGATTATGGATAAATTTCGGATCATACAACTGAACTGGTAAGAACAAAGACTGCCCTTGAACGTCCTTGGAAGGGACTAAGGGCAGGTCCTCCTCACCAGCCAGACAAACTTCAGGGGCTTAAACCTTGGATGTGCATGTTGGAGCTGGAGAAGGCTCCACCTGACATCTGGTCCTACACAGTGCTGGAGACCTCCCATCCAAGTGACGAGGAAGAGAAGTAGCCCACATTGAGGTAGATTGCTTCCTCCAAGATGCCCAGTCGAGAGCTCACACTTTTTTTTTTTCCCAAGCATGGATTATTTATTTATTTATTTATGTAGTGTTCCATGATTCATTACTTGTGTATAACACCCAGTGCTCATTACAATACGTGCCCTCTTTAATACCCATCACCGGGCTTACCCATCCCCCCCACCCCCCACCCCTCTGAAACCCTCAGTTTGTTTCCCGGAGTCCAGAGTCTTTCATTGCTTTGTCTCCGCCTCTGATTTCCCTTCATTTCATCTGTCCGTTCATTACCTTCATTTTTCCCTTCCTTCTCCGAACGTCCTCCATGTTATTCCTCATGTCCCACATATGAGTGAAACCATATGATAATTATCTTTCTCCGCTTGACTTATTTCACTTAGCATAATGTCCTCCAGTTTCATCCATGTCGATGCAAATGGTGGGTATTCATGTTTTCTGATGGTTGAATAATATTCCATTGTATATATGGACTGCATCTTCTTTATCCATTCGTCTGTTGAAGGGCATCTCGGCTCTTTCCACAGTTTGGGTATTGTGGACATTGCTGCTATGAACCTTGGGGTGCATGTGCCCCTTCTTTTCACTACATCTGTATCTTTGGGGTAAATACTCAGTAGTGGCAATTTGCTGGGTCAGAGGCCTCACACTTTAACTGAATAGGAAACCTTTCTTTTTTTCACTCTGGCACTGGCCTGGAAAGATGACATCATCGGTGTCTCTCAGGCCATTGTGGAGGGAGGTAAACTTGGCCTTTCAGACTGCTGGACTTGTCATCCAAAACTCCTATCTGTCCATTCACCGTGCCACCTTGGTGGAAGAGGTTTGTGCCCTGACCAGGCTTGTCCTTTGTCTTTGTGGTTAGCACTCTCCTTGGGCCTGTGAATGTTTCGATGGCTGGGACATAGCCAGGCAATGCCTCTTAGGGTATCTCACCTCACTGTGCCCCCAGCTTTTTATAAGTGAAATCAGACATGATTGGTTGACCCCCCTGGATTTACATCTTCGAGTTAGAAAAGACCTACTAGGAGGCATTCACAACTCAGGATTTGCTTCCTTTGGCAGAGCCATACTTCCCTGGTTAGGAGGAAATATAAATAAGAATATGATCAAGGGCATCTGGGTGGCTCAGTCTGTTAAGCGTCTGCCTTCGGCTCAGGTCATGATCTCGGGGTCCTGGGATCGAGCCCCACATCGGGCTCCCTGCTCGGGCGGGAAGCCTGCTTCTCCCTCTCCCTCTGCCCCTCCCCCTGCTCATGCTCTCTCTTACTCTCTCTCTCAAATAAATAAATAAAATCTTAAAAAAGGAGAATATGATCAGAAACCTTTCCTTAACTCTTACAGATACCCACAGACTCTGTCACTAAGACAATAGCTGCCCAACAAAGAGCCTTCCAGCTCTCCAGCCAAAATTGTTCTTTATAATCGGATAGGCTCTGATTATCTTTTAGCTGAGCAAAGAGGTGTCTGCGACACCACCTGCTGCACATGGATTAACCCTTCTGGGGAAGTTGGAACTCAACTGTACAGGATCACTGAGCAAGCCACTGGGCTTAAAACGGTGACTCTTTCAGCGGGGTCTAGCTTTGTCTTACTTGATTCTGATTGGTTTGGGTCTTGGAGACAAGGGCTCTGAAGTGCACTCCAGAGGTCAGGGACTATCCTGTTTATAACAGGCACAATAATCTCCCTGGTGCATTTTCCTCCCTCAAAAGCTTTAAATGCATGTTTGCCGCTGCTAACCACCAGGCCTGTGATCTCCTGAAGACTGGACTGTTAGAAAAAGAATGAAGAGGACAACTGACTTAAAAATTAGGAACTTCGGGACCCCTGGTTGACTCAGTCGGTAGAGTACGCAACTTTTTTTTTTTTTTTTTTTTTAAGCATGCGACTCTTGATGTCTGGGTTGTGAGTTCAAGCCCCATGTTGGGTGTAGGGATTACTTAAAAACAATTGTGAACCTGAAGTTGTAACCTGTGACTAACCATAGTCGTAGAATGCCTTACATTTTGATCACCTGTCTCGGTTAAGCTTAGAATCTAATCAAAAGGGAGATGTTGCTGAAAAGAAAACCACAGGCCCCACATAGAGTCACTTATGTTAAGGCCCCACATCAGCAAACCAAGACTTAATACCTAACCTAATTGTTGTTTCAATCCCCCCAGAAATGTGACCTCTAACCAGTCAACCTGGAAGTCCCTGGGCAGCACTAGGAAATTTATAGATAGACCCCTCCTGTGCCCCATAGGAGGGAGACCTTACCTAAAACAATACCCTCTTTGCTGATAATCCCCTCCCCTCCCCCTCCTCTCTGCATTTACAAATCCTTCTTTTTCTTTTTCTACAAACCTTTCTGTTTGCTAGGTGGGATGCTGCCCAATGCAGGAACTGTTCAATAAAGCCAATTTGATTTTTTTTTTAAAGATTTTATTTATTTAATTGAGAGAGAGAGAGAGAGCACAAGTGGGGGGGAGGGATAGAGGGAGAAGCAGGCTTCCCGCTGAGGAGGGAGCCTGATGCTGGGATCATGACCTGAGCCAAAGGCAGATGCTTAACCAGGCAGATGCTTAACCGACTGAGCCACCCAGGTGCCCGCTAATTTGATTTTTTAAATTACTCAGTAAAATTTTTATTGTTTAACATCGCCAGTCCACAGGTGAGAAAAAGGAGGCTGTCAGAGAAGTAAAATAACTTGCCCAAAACAACCCAGACAGAAGTTGGCAGCATCTTGCGCTAGGGCAAGGAACAAGAGGTGGGGTCAGCATCTTGCTGGGCTTCCCAGAACCCAGTGGGACTGCCCAGGACCTCTCAAAAGTTCAAAGGACCTGCTAGTTTCCGGGCCTCCCCAGATGATCCCTGCCCTGCCCCCAGGGAACATTTCTTTGCTCCTTAGAGAGCAGCTCTGTGGGGAAAACGTGGCAGAAGGTGGGGCGGAGGAACCACTCTTTAAGAGGCTCCTGAAGAGAGTGTGACCTCTCAGACAGAATTTGTAGAGGGCAGAGGAAGGAAGAGGGAGGTGGCCGGAGGAGATGATTTCTGGGAGGCAGTGGGAGCGGCAGGGGAGGGAGAGGCTGGCTGACTCAGTTTCATCTTTGAGGCCACAAAGGAGGCAGGGGGCAGGGATGGTGCAGAGAATCAGTCACCAGACTGGGGTGGGGGGGATTGGAATCCCAGCCCCCAGCTAAGCATAAGAGGGGTGGGTTGGTGTCCTGCAAATGGAAGGAAACCTCGGAGCAAGGCTGCAGGAGGAACTCGAAGCCAGCCCTGCCTCGCCCCGCCCTGCCCCTCCCTTCCCCTCCCCAGGACAAAAGTGCACACACACACACGCAGGAAGGATCTAGATGTATTTAAGGTCAACAGGTCCCTAAGCTAAGAGGATTTAGAGGCTGTCTCTGGCCAAGAGGCTAAAAAGCTTGCACGCACAGGACCCATTGTATAGGCCGGAGAGACCAGAGGGGAAGCCATGGAAAGATATGGAAGGATAGGCGATGTGCAGTTGAGGGGGAAGCCATGGAAAGATCTGGAAGGATAGGCGATATGCAGTTGAAGGGCTGCCGTAGGTGGTCTGGGCTTCTCACTG
>NW_027748073.1:5312-14114 GCF_054177405.1 Leptonychotes weddellii | reverse complement strand
ACCGCTCCAGGGTCTTCTAATTCTGCTATGGGCACCTGGTTGTCAGCTGACTGTAACCTTGGGGAGCTTACGTCCTCCTACAGATGCCTCGAATCTTCTCAGAACCTCCGGCGCCCCCTCCCCGGGCTCCAGCTCAGCTGTGATGGCCAGGGAGAGGCTATGATGTCTGCTGGCCCCGCTGTGTCTCCTGCACGAGCATCTGGTGCCTCGTGGCCCTCGGGTGATGGCGTGTGTCACCATCCTAATGGTCCGAGCACCATCATCCCTCAGTATTGGACTAGTGTGCACCGTGTTGTTCAATGACCTGTGGGAGTCAGAGAGCAGGACCGCACCGGCAGGGGGGCTAGAATTCACGGCCCTTCTTCCTGGAAAGTGTCGGTCCTGAAACAGGAAGTGAGGGCTCCACAGTGGGCTGAACTGTGGCCTCAAAAACAAAGATCCATCCAGGTCCAAACCCTTGGTGTCTGTGAATGTGACCTCAATTGGAAATAGGGTCTAAACCCAACGACTGGGTCCACATCAGAGCAAGAAGAGGACCATTTGCCATAAGGAGACATGCAGGGGGGTTGGGGGGGATGGAGGAAAATGACAAAAGGGCCTGAGGAGTGAAGGGAAAAAAGAGTTCCTGTCCCGGAAGACTGGGGGCCGTGGGAGCAGGGGTGGGAGGCTCTGCAATGGTGAGCCCTGCAGGACGGGGCCCACCGCCTGTCCCCGGTGCCAGAGGCAGCAAAGAGCAGAGGGAAGAGGGGTCCCAGTGTGCAGCTGGGACCAACGTTGCCCTCTGCACCTGCCCGCGACCCGCACCCTGAGGACCTGCAGAAATAGGGCTGCGGGATTCCTTCGGGGGGGTGTTTCCAACATCAAGGCAGCAGAGCTTGGTCCTATTCTAATTTGAGTGGTTAAGGGGAATGTGACCTGATTCCGTAATCACAGGCCCTTGAGGCCCAAGACATTGGAGACAGGTGAATATGCCTGCAGAGTTTCCCCAAATAGCCAAGAAGTTAGCACCCCCAAAATAGCAGTGTGAGCAAGGAGAGGGCAGAGCCGTGCTCTGGGGTGGTCACTGTCTCCTCGCCTCTTTCTCGGGCTCCCCCATCCCTCCCTTTCTCCTGGGACCCTCCCTTCTTCCTTTTCTTGCCTCCCCCCATCCCTCTCTGGTCTCCTCCTGCCTCTATCCCCACCCATCCCCTCCGCTCCTTCCGCCTCCTCAGGCAGGTCCAGCCCGCAGTCTGCATTTCCCGTGGGCCCCTTCCTGGTCCTCTCCACCGCCCTGAGGGTGTCTGGGCCCTGCGGTCACGCCCACGGCCAAGCCGTGGCTAGCCGGCAGAGCCCCTCAGAGGACATAAACTACGGGAGGGGACATGCTCTGGAAAGGGAGCTGCCCTTATCTTCTTTAAAACAAGGTCATGACATTTATTCATTCATTCACTCGTTCAACCAGCAGCCTTGGCTAATGGACAGAGCACTGTGGGTGACACCATACGGTGTTATAAAGCCCAGGAAGGTGTGGGAGCACAGCGGGGAGAAGTTCAACTCTTTTGGAACAGGGACAGTTGGTCTAGGAGAAGGTGACCGTGTAATTCGTTGCCCAACCCAGGACACATTTGAGGGTGGTGAATTCCCCGGGGCAGCAGGTGCAAACCAGAACAGACCCAGCAAGCGGGGACATCTGGGCACCCTCGCTCTGAAGATTACTTAGGGGTCCCTGTTTGCAAGGTAAGGGTCCTGAGTTTCAGGCAGTGGGCAGCATGAAGGATTACGGAAATTTTTGTGTGTTTGGGGAGATGTGCTAACAGGGTTTGGAGGGAAGATGGGACGCAGAACTGGAAACATCGGTTTGGACTCCATCGTTAGAGGTTCTCAGATGCCAAGCCAAAGAGATCTCCTTTCATTCCTCCGGAATTAGGTAAATGCTAGAAAAATCATAGCTGTCACATCAATAGGACAAAAACAGGACATAGAAGAAAAGAATATAAAGGAGGGAAAAGTCTATAATCATATCAGTAGAGGGCAAAATTTACTTTATAAAATCCGGCATCTCCACTAACAAAAAAGTATTCTGTGAACTGAGATTAGAATACTTTCTTAATATAATAACGATATCTATCCCAAAATATCAATCCACTTTAAACGTAATGAACATGGCAGTTAGAAAATATGATGGGAAAATATCCTATACACGTTTTATGCAAATATAAGTATATAGATATATACACACACACATAGATGTACATGTATACATACATATTTTATATATTTGAAAATAAATTTAATAAGAAATACGTAACCTACAAGAAAAGATGCTAACAATCATTGAGAAAGAAGATTTTAATAATTAGAACTACAGAGCATTTTCTTGAGGCAGAGCTAATATTATAAAGAAGTCCAAGGCCAATAAAAATCATAACTAAATCCTGTAACAGTTTTTTATTTGAAGTTTTGGGGAACAGTAAATACATGGGGGAGAAAACGAGACTATCCTGAAACAGAAAAGCAGGGAGAGGGACCTGGCCTGCGGGGTCTCAGCAGCCCCATCCGGCCGCGGCCCTCAGACTCTGTAGCGCCGAGCCAGAAACCGCAAGCGCCGGGCACGCCTGGCTGGCCGGACGGATCCATGACCAAGTAGAAACACCCGTTTTCTGGTAAACTTCAGTGGAGTGTGTAGAAGCCCGATAATTACCAGAAGGGCCCGCAACCCTCTGCCTCCAGGCGGGCAACAAACGGGGCAGCCTGTGTGTTCCCTCTGGAGAAGCTTCCGGAACGGTCGGTGCTGGAAGGGGCTGCGGGTCCGACAGCCCTGTCCCCGACTCTGCCCCTCCGCTTCCCTGCCCCTGGGGAGGTAGGGGGGACATGCCACCAGCAACGCCAGGGGCTGCCCGGGGGGTGACATGGGCCACTTGCAGCCCCAAACACAGCAGGGCCACCTTCCCCGGCAGCCGAGGAGGTGCTGTTGAATGAGGAGCCCCCTCGCTCGCTGCACAGGGCAGGTCTCCCGCCAACGGGCACCGGACGCGCAGCGTGGCTGAAAACCCCTCCTGTGCCGTGACACTGGGATGAAGTCGTCACCGGGATAACCTAGCGCCCGCGGACTCAGACAGCCGGTCCCCTCCACGTCGCCGCTCCAAGCCGCGGTTCTCGGCTCGGCCACACGGATCACCTGGGAGCTTCGGAGCACGCCCGCTCCCAGGCCGGCGTCCCCCAGGGGCTTCTGATCTCCGAGTGAGGTCGCTGGGCAGCCCCCGGGAACACTGCGGCTTCCGGCTAAGAGGCCAAGGGTTCTGTAAGACAAGCTCACGCAGGGCCCGCGGCTGGGTGGGCGCTGGCTCTGCAGACCCCGTTAGGCCCGCAGCCTGCTTCGCGCGGTGGGGGTCCGTGCTGCCCCGGGCCGGCACGCGGTTGCTGCTCTTGGGGAGCTGCATGTGCCCGGCGTCCCGGGGCTGAGCCAGGGAGAGCCCATCCGCACCCCGTCGCAGAGGCACGTCTACAAATCGGCGAGCAGGGCCCGGCGCGGGGAAATCCAGCCTGGACCGTCCAGCCCGTGTTCTCTGGCACAGAAAGCTCTTCAGGCCCGAGACCCTCTTGGCTTCGGGGCGCGGGCCACACCTGGTCGGCTGCCTGCCACATCGTCTCCCTGGTGGGGTCAGGAGAGAGGCAAGGACTCTGGGTGGGTCCCCCAGGCAGGGAGTGAGCCATCCTGCGGTGCGGGGATCCCAGGACATCAGACTCCCTGCACTCTCACGGTGGTGTCAGGGGGCCCCGCCGGCTGGGCCAGGCCGGCATTGGTGGGGAGCGCTTCGAAAGTCTCAGCAGCAAGTACGGACGGTTTCTGCACCACCTTGGAGAATGAGGGATCCTTGTCGTAATAAATATGTCTCCCCTCCAGCTTCTCTCCCCAGGTCTGCTGTGGCCTGAGGGGCGTCAGTGGACGCAGAGCCCAGGGCAGCGACAGAGGTCAGCAGGGAACAGCAGAAGCGGGGACCCCAACTGGCCCAACACACCCTCCCTGGGAACATCCAGAGAGGAGCAAAACAGCAAAGCGAGTTCCCAACGAGGGCTGAAGCCCGCACACGTGTAGACGGAGCTCAGAGCTGTGGTCATCTGCGGCCTGGTCACAGGCAGCCCCAGGATAAAGGCAGCCTCTCGCTCAAGGGCTCAGGTCAGGAGGACTCGGGACCCTCCAGGGGCCCTGTCCGGGGGCGGCCACGGACTTCCTGGACCGGAGGGCGCTTGTCTGATGGTGGAAGCCTGTGGAACCTGCAGGCTCAGGAGGGGTGGTGAGGAGCATGGCAGCTCTGGGGGGACGTTAGCTAGAAGCCGGGAGCCAGGGTCCAGCCAGCTTCAGGACAGACCATTCCCAGAAAGCAAGCAGGAAACAAGGCAAGCCCCTTCCTGCAACGATGGACAAACACACAGACCTGGGGGCAAAGCCTGGGTCTGGCTCTGTGTTCCAGAA
Organism: Leptonychotes weddellii; assembly: GCF_054177405.1. Taxonomy (NCBI): domain Eukaryota; kingdom Metazoa; phylum Chordata; class Mammalia; order Carnivora; family Phocidae; genus Leptonychotes; species Leptonychotes weddellii. The sequence goes on along the minus strand of NW_027748073.1, from coordinate 9,661 downwards.
GGATCCGGGCCGCCCCTCACCTGCAAGAACAGGTGCCAGACTTTGGACGCAGGGACAGAGGCCGAGACAAGGTGGGCTCACCAGCATCGGGACTGTCGGCATGGCTCCTCACCCCGGGGACACCACCCAGGGGGCACTCTAGGTGTGTTCAGGGTCGGGAGACCCACAGGGAGTACGTGGTGGTGACAGGGGGTTCCCATCCCCCCCAGTGCCACCTCTCTCTGCAGACCCCCCTTGCATGGCCTCATCACCCACCACTCCGGCCACAGGGCTGCCCCACACGTCTGCGAATGCCGGCCCACACCTGCTCCTGTCCCTTCCCCCCGTGCCTGCCCGAGGTCCCGGCGCGCACTTCTGCTCCCAGAACGAGAACGTGGACGTCTCGTCCAGGGCAGCCTTCACACGTCGGAGCGGAGTTCACGGCTGCAGCAGAGACCACGTTAAACCCATTCCTCGCCGGCCCCTTGTGGAAGAGGTTTGCTGACCCCACGTAGAGGCAGGGCATGCTCAAATGTGTGTTTTCTCCCGGAATAATAAAATTGCCATTAAACTCTAGAGTGTATGTTCCTATTCATAAAAAGAACTGTCAATAGTCGGAGAGGCGTTATCTGAAGTAAATCAGAGAACGGAGATACTAGGTATCGTGGGAGACGCATGCAGACGCTATGCCTAGTTAACCCCACCTTGCTGTGAAACCTTGCAGAAATTCTCTCCCTGCAGCCAGCGCCTCCCCGGGCTGGGTTCCTCCGGTCTCCGGACTTCAAGACCACAAGGCGTCTGTGTGGGGGACACAGCCCTCCCCTGGCCTGCAGCATGGGGGCACCAGGGCGGGGAGTCCAGCTGGGCACCTGCACCACTCAGCACGCTTCCCTCCCCGGCCAGGGAGGGAGAGATGGAGAAAGAAACCCCCCGCCCCACGTCCCCTTCTTCTCTGTCCACCTGAGAACCCATGAGTCCCGCCTTCAGAACGCACTCTCCACACGAAGCGTGTGACCGAACGCCCCCCGTGTTTCCCACCGGTGACGTCCCCGTGCTTCTGGGACACAGACCACCCGCTCTGTATGCCAGCCAAGCCGGCACCGTCTGCGGCCTCGCACGCATGTCATCGGGAGGCTGGGGTAAGAATCAGGGGTCCCTTCCCCCCCCGGTTCGCAAACGCGGGTGTGGCCAGGAACCGTTACGGGACCACGGCCGGTTCTCCCCGGAGAAGCGGCTCAAAGCTGCACGGCAGGAAGGGGAGGTGACTGGGAAAGAACAGACCTCTGCCCCCGGCCCGGGGCGCGACAGCCTGGAGGAGAAGACACACAGGGGTTCCTTCAGAGTCCTCAATGATGGCTCCTTCTCCTGATCATCGTGTGACCACAGCCGGACCCCAAATGGCTCGACGGTGAGCCCACAGAAGGTGGGCTTTGTCTCGGCAGGTTCCTGGGGTGGGAGCGTGTGCATGAACCACACCTCCACACACGGGCAGAACGGCCATGGGCTGTTCACAAGCAGACCCCGGCTCACCCAGAATCACCTGGAGGCTCTAGGTCACCCCAGACCGAGCGCTCCAGCAGTCACGATGGACGTGGATTTCGTGGAGGCACCCTCTTGCAGCATAGCCAGCCAGTCCGAAGCTCCTCACGCTGCCCGGCCCATCCCTGCCCGAGGAAACCGCGAGGCGCTCGACCCCTGCGCCCTCTGGCTCGTGACCAGCCCTGTGCTTTCCCCCAGTGGCCCTACTCTGTGTGCTATGCTCCCCCCAGGGAACCGCGAGTACAGGAAGGAGTAAACCTCTCCAGGGTTTTCCCGGTCTGCCGCAGGCCTCACCACTCCACACCCAAGGTGAGGGGGGCACCACGGTGGAGACCAAGATTCGGGTCATTGAGCTCACTGAGCGAAGTACACAGAAGCCAAGAGATGGTGCAAGAAAGGAAAGGATGTCACTGGAAAGAGGTCATCAAAGACTCCGTCCTTCTCCTTGATTTTAAAGGCTCAGGATATCTGTTTGGGATTTGCTGGAGTTACTTCTCATCTAGGCGCCGGGGGGGTACACAGTATGACGACCTTATGAACACGTTGGAGTGACATATAATGACACTTCCAGGAGGTCTGGAAGCCAGCTCAACAAGTCTAACCGAAGACGACCACTCACAGGCACCTGTCACCGGAAGGAGGTCAGAGCCACAACGTGGACGTGAACTGAGACTTGGATGAAGGTGTGGAGGGCAAGCTCATGTAACCGGCATACCCCACGGAGTCCAGCGCGGTGTTGAACAGGGGGGATGATGCGGTCGGATCCGCGAGACTCGCCTGGATAGCGGCTGAGCCTGGGGATGAAGCACACAGGCTCTGAACGGGTCAGATCCCAGCCCCACCACTGACGGCAGTTATCTGCGGAGACCTGCTTGGGCTCCAGCCATCCCTCAGATGACGATCTCCCTCGCGACATCAGCGGGTGGGGGCGGGGACAGGTCGTCTCTGACCTGGTCAGTGGTCAGTGGAGGGAAGCGGATAGACAGGAGTGAAGGGCATGCACATGACTCGGGTCCCTCAGCCTCGTTCACGAAGGGAAGCATGACATCTGACATTTTCCCAAACGCCCAGGAAGCCCCAGATGCAGAAGGCTGACCGGGGACAGCAAGCCGGGTGAGCGGCCTGTGGGCGGGAGCACAGATGGGCCAGGCCTCAGGGCTGGGCCGGCTGGGAGGAGCGGAGGAAAGGTGTGGACTTCCGCGTGGGCAGACTCCCAGACCCAGCCACGCGGCAGAGCGGGTGTGGTGAGGGAGTGTCCAGGTCGGACGCCCGGTCACCGTCCACCCCTGGGAAACGAGACATCCCAACAGCAGGGTCAGTGGGCAATGTCGGGCTCACGGTGGAGGAGGAGGCCATCCCAGAGCTGGGGCCATGCCTGAGATCCTCACAATGTGAGGGTTGGATGAACCAATTCCGGGAGCGTACTCAGCATGGAGCCTGCCCCGGAGCAGAGCACCACGGCTGATGCCTCCCTCTTCCTCCTCCAGCCCCCACCTGGCTCTGCAGGAGGGGCCAGAGTGGGGCACTCAGGGCGGAGTAGTCCTCTGGGGGAGCCCGGGTCCAGAGCCCATCACCACGGCCTAGAGGGAGCAAGACAGGGGGCTTAGTTGTGTAGTCCTGCCCGTTGTCAGCCCCCGGCTTCGAAGTTGCCGGGGACCATGGCCGTCCCATCAGGGGCCAGCGAGCCCAGACGGCACCCACAGCTGGGGGAGGTCCGCAGAGTTCCAGAGCCCAGCTTCCAACCTGGGACCCCCGGGGACTGAATTGCCTTTCCTTACTTGCCGGCATTTACCTCGGGGGGCAGGGGGGTGCTTTTCATTTGTCTTTGGCTTCCTTAGTATTTCTCCACGTCGCTGGCAAACTGGATGCATTTGCCAAACGTGGATCTTCTGGGTTGTTTGAATGTGCATGCACTCCGGAGCGGAAGCTCCTAGAATTCCAGAGCCCTGGGTGCCCTTGGGGTTCATCTAGAGCAGGGGCTCCCAGGAGACCTCTTTAAGAAAGCAGTTAAAGCTGGAGACCTTCGCCCAAAAAAACTGCCCCCCCCACACACAAAATTTCCTTAAAATTTCAGGGGTTTCACAACATCCCTCGCACAGATCCCTAGACCTCGCCCTCAGGTTGCAGATGGGGAGCTGACGTCCAGAGGGGAAGATCACGCAGGGGTTAGTGGCAGACCGGGGTGGGGGCGGGGGTGCATTTCTCACCATGCCTGTTAACACCTGTATCCACAGAGGCCTCGCCCTAGCCTGAAGGCGGGGTCACCTGCAACAGCTCACCTTTGCCTGCACCTGCCAGCTGCCATAGCCCCGTCTCACCACTAGGTGGCACTTGCGCCATGTGTTACTGGAGTTACCGCCCAAACCCCCTCCAGACTGGGGTGAGCCGACTACCTGCCCCTCCTAAGGACAGAGGGGAAACTGAGGCCAAGAGGCAGCGTTAGGCTCCCTGAGTTTTCCTGAGTTATCGTCCTCCTGTATGACAGTCCCCCTTCCGATCCCAGAGGCACCTACTTTAGACCAGAATGCGTTTCCACCCTGGAACGTTGGGTCTCACGGCTGCTCCTTGGGGCGGGGCGGGGGTCAGAGCCGCCCCCACACCTGCAGAGCGAGTGTCGGGCGTGGGCCTCTGAGCCCCTCACCTCATGCTTCCCCCAGACCAGCCCCATTTACCTGTCCACGTACTGGCCTTCTCCTGGGCTTGTTCACCTGCACAAAGGACTCTGTGATGAAAGGCAGTTGAGAACCCCTGTCCACGGGGACGTCACCGATGGTGCCTCTGGCCCAGGAACTCCACGGCGCCCCTCCAGGAACACGCGGACATTTCCAAAC